>NW_022989768.1:3458301-3679092 GCF_902827175.1 Gymnodraco acuticeps
AGTTTTCTCTAAATTAACCATGTCTACATAATGAACAAAGGGTCACACTTTTATCAACTAAAACATTGAGTAGGTGGTGCTATGAAATTAACAAGTAGACCGGAATATTGTATAGAAATACAAAATAAAACAAGTGTTTACTATTGAGACATACACATATATTCACAGTGATCAAAGTATACTAGTAATAAAAAAAAAAACAGTAAACAGTTGGGGCAGCCAACCACCATCCAGGCAAAGCAGAACTCCTTGTAAAATGTTTAAATGACCATAAATGCCCTTGCCATGGACGGCTACAATATTAGCTAGTATTTCCCCATCTCAATCCCTTGTATCATTTTAGATTCACCTGTTTAAAAAGGATACATCTGCTGTATCATTTCACTCAAGTGATGCCTTTTAGTGCCATGTATACTTGTTTTTCTGCCTGAGAGATTCATATGGAGAAACATTTTTTTCAAGTGGACACAAACTTAAAAGAAGAAATTCAAATATTGATTCCACTCCACATGAGAGTCGTGGTTCTTGAGAGGATCGACTACAGGCATCGGATCCAAATCAAGTGTCGGGAGAGATGCAGAGATGCCATCTGGTGGTCTAATGTCAGCCAAGCTGTTAAGAGAAATGTGTTCTCTGTGCGAGACCCTGTGAGCCCCGAGAGCCCCTCATCACACAGCACCATAGGCAGCTCCCATGGTAAAAGCTGCTTTGGTGTCTGATAAAAGGCTCAAGTTCAAGTCGCATCAGTTTCAAAGGTTTTCCAGTTTGTCTGCAATTCAAATGAATTGAGGCTTTACGCCATGCTTGACTCGAGTGTCAACAAGTAATTGTTTTAATGCTATTTTAATGTTAACTAAATATTCTCTGGTTCTAGATCAGCTTTTTTTCTTCCTAAATTGCATATGCCTGAAAGCCTTGATGCAAAGAACACCGTGGCCTCTGGAGGTGAGGGGACCCTTCAGAATGTCATCTAGGTTTCAAGCCGAAGAGAATTATAAACAACATACCTTTGGTACAACCACTTTGTGTCAGGATACATGGGTCGAGCCAGTATGCTGAAATAGTAAATTGATCACAGTAGATTCTTCAAATATATTAGACAATCCCAGAAAAGAGGCACAATCCCAGTACATGAACTGGGTGTATGCACTGCACTTAGACGCCAAGAGAAATGTACTTAACGCCATGAGGGGTCATTTTAAAGACCATAATTGGTTTGCAGCTGATGTGATTTTGAAAATCTTTGTTAAAGTCTATTTCAGATAACTCAATTTAAAAAGGACAATTTTCACAAACACATTTAACAGTTCTGTGACCTTGTGGTTATTGCTCCCTTTTTTCTTGTTACATGCCAAAAATATCTCAACAAATCGTTGAAGGATGTGATTAAAGGTCCACCAACTTTCATTCCACTTGAAAATGCATCATGTTACAGAGGCGAAAGATGCTCTAACTTGAGTTCTGTTATAACTCTGAGTGATGCTTTATCTTTCAACACAGTAACAGTACCACTGCAGGCACAGTGGTAGTATGTAAGAAATTATAGAACTGTGAGTGCGTTCTTTACATAATTCGGAGTTAGTGTCAGTTAGCTATCAGCGGACAGCACACCCTCCCAAGGGCAGATCCAGTGTGTTCTCAGGGATACTCAAGTTGATAAACAGAATTATACTCCCCAGATTCCTCCCAGATTGCACACTCCTCCATTGTAATTTTCTTGAAAAGCGTGACCTGAGCACACCAGGTTGCTGTCCTGGGGTGGCAGGCTGCTGTTTTGCTGATGAGTTACTTTACAGTGTTCACACTGAGCAATTGCCCTCAGTTTACCTCTGTGTTGGGAGCTCTCTGTTCAGCTCCAACACGCCGAGCATCAGTGATGAGAGGCTTGGGCTCAGGTCCAGGAAGCGCTCTGTTGCAGAGAGGAGATGAAACCCCACATTCAAACTGCATGTATTACCTCGTAAAAAGAAATAGTAAAGGGGTTATAAGCTTTATTGCCCCATTGAGCGTTTATTGAGCATGGATGCTGTTTTTGAATACCCCCCCACACACAGCATTACACCTTTGGATGAATTTATGCAGCTCCCAAATTTGATCATTTCTAGTTTTTGTTTGGCATTGTTCTTTGAGACGTGTTTACAGGGAGGTATTGGCCAAAACTACTGTAAACACTCGAAATATCTTCAAAGTTCAACTTTTGTTCAGGCTTATTATCGAGCGTGTCTTAAATACATGACAAAATAAATCTGATTTAAGTAGTTTACAATTACTGTGTATGTGTTGTGTTTATGCATGGGGGTTTTTGGTTGTTGTGTTGTTTTCTGTTGTTTGCTCCTTTTTCCCCACTCTGCTCTTTCTCTCCTTCTCTGCAGGACTGGTGTGTGACAGGGGGCGTGGCTGGTATTCTCCTGGCTGCAGATGAGGCACACCTGTTCTCACTTCCCTAATCAACCCTCTCTTTAAGAGCCTGGCCCTCACCTCACTACTCTGCCAGAGTATTATACTGTATGCTGTTTGTCGATCCAGAGTGCCTCTCTGAAGCCCAAGCCGAGTTTTTGTTTCTCTTTGCAGTTTTTGTGCAACTTTTTTGAGTTTTTGGCCAGGAACGTTTTCCTTCTGTTTGTTTTTGGACCTTTCTGCTACCAGCCAGCTCCCTGTTGACAGTACCTGCCTTGGCATAGTATTATTAAAACACGTTGAACTTTACTTGTGTCTGTCTCTGCTTTGGGGTCCAAGAATCCAAACGCCACAGTATGTACTTAACATATAAAGTTGAAAAGAAAAAAGACCAAAAAGAAAAATCACAACATGAAATCACTGTCATCGCAGTTGGAACAGGATAAATCAGACAAAAACTCTGCAACATGCAGATTATGATTATGCTGCCAAACTGTCAAAGAACACTGACAACGGAAGAGCCATGGTGCTTAAAACAAAACTTTGAAGACAATGAAGACAAAAAGAGTGAAAATACAAATCAGGGATGTGTGTCAAAGTAAGTATCTACTGAGGACATCATATCTCTGACAAATGTTGACTGGTTCAAAAACAAGAACTCTTAAGGATTAAACCCCTTGTAATGGTCTAACTCACCCTTTGAAATGTCCCCATTAGTTAAATGAAAAGAGACTCAGAGAGAACAGCAATCATTTATTTGGATTTAATATTGTTTAACCCAATTATAAAAGACCCAGCTCGATATAATAACAGTGCTCAAACTTTATCAGAGGACCATTTGTGCGGTCCGTTTTTTAACCTCCAGAAACAGTCAATGTGTGTGGAGGTTAAGCAAGCTAGCATACTCCAGTGCTTTCTGTTATTTCCCTTGAGTCCATCTTATTTTTCCTCCTAGATTTCCTTCTTAAAAAAGCTATCAAGTTGAACGTTTTTGGGATCTTTGCATCAGTTTGTGCTGCCCCAATTAAATACACAGCTAATAATATCACTTTATTGAATTTGCATGCAATCGCGCCACCTCACATTCTGTGTCCTCCTCTTTAACTCTGGGTTTGAAAAGACCCCTTTATGGATCTAGTTTGACTTTCCATTAATTTAATGGCAAAACTCCCACATTTCGTAAACAAACACCCACATGTGCTGAGAGCTACATACATTTGCTTTGTCAGCACAATTTGCCCTAACCATCACAAAAGGTCATTAAATAACCAGCATCAAACAAAGGTGACTGTTTGAAATGTGAAGTGTAAAACTCTAACAATGTCACATGTAACATACAGAAAGCATTACCCGATCAATGATTTACTATTTACTTTTTCTTTAATGGAACAATTTCAAAATTCAAATTTAGATAATTTAGCATGTATTGTATAATAGAGTATTGACTACATATCAGAGCACTGCACTGTGATTGCTCCCATAAGACTTTGCAGTGTTTTAACAGAGTCAGTGGCTTTGTGTTAATTTAAAAAGCCATCTGCTTAGGAGACCCTGCGTCTTCTCTGTGATGGAAAACAGCCTTCTGTAGTATCCTTAGAGTATCTCACAATGGAGAGCGAGACCGAGCTCAATCTATTTAACTCATGAATTGCTGTCAGACGTGCGATGAGCTGGAACAATTGAATGTGTTGCTTTCCTGCTATAACATTACTGAGGATATTTTCCTATGTGAGAAATTAATCTACTGTGGAAAAAACTAATTCTACTCATGTTGACTGAGAATGGGTTAAGTGAGTAAAACAAAGGCTCTTAATGGACACATTAAAACATACTTTTATTAAGTGACAACCTCCAGCCACGGAGGTTTGCACCACTTATTGAAAGAGCGCACCTAGGGCTTGGTGTTTCAACACCTACATAAAAACAATGAAAGTGGTTATGTCTCATGATAATAATAATAATAATAATAATACTCTGAACACCTTTCTCTCCAGGAATACAGTTACACATCTGATAAGAAGCGATATATTAATCCTACATACCATGAACGAATCACATTTGTGTTTAAATCCACAAGGAGGAAAAACACATCTTCCATACAAACACACCTGTTTGTTTGCTTGTTTGGGTTGTTTGTGGAGGTTTTGGGTAGTTAAGTTATACGATACGATAATACTTTATTGGTTTTTAAAGTGTTATTCTGACACTTAACAACAAGCAGAGAGACACAACACTGTGATATATGTTCACCATACAGTACTGTATATGCCTTATGCTTAAGCAAGATAATACAGATACAATTAGTCCTGCCTTTACTTTAAAGTTGCTCTACACCAGCACCTGAGACAAGTTTTCACAAAATAGGCAAGGTATTTAACTGCTTACATGTAAATTACAGTTCCTTTACAATTATTTAAGAAATGTGGTATTTGCAGTACCTCCTTTCTTTCTCAGGGATTTCCTGAATGTCTCAATGAATCTCAGGTCCTGATACCTCAGTGCCTATAACATATGCCTGTGTGTAGTTAGGCTACCAACTTGTGTGGCAGTGTGATATTTGTTCTTGCTCGTTTAGCTTCAAGACCATTCCTGTTAGATACAGTCACATTCTCAGTGTTATTCTAAAGATCTGTGGGAAAAATGCAACTGTCAAGTAATCCAGTGCAATGTGTACATATATATTCATGAAGGTTTCCGTTAATTAATGTAAATGTACCCATTCTGAAAGGATGTAAGAAAATGGACACCAAATGATATTATTACAGCAGCTCAAGCAACATCAGATGTGGTAACGCATAAAGTAATATATCATCTCCTCACATCTTTTGAAAAGGAAATATTAAACATCAAAGTGCCGAATGTCTGAATCTCAATCCCCTGAAAGGACAGACAGACCGTTTCTCATCTCTACATCTCTTCTTTGTTCTCAAACTCCCCCTCGACTGTTTCTATATGAGGTGCAGTTTGCTTTGGGCCTCTTGAGCAAAGTGAGAGGTCAAGTATGGATGATAAATGATAAGTAAGCAGGAGGGCTGAGAGCGGAAGTGCAGCAAAATGTTCCATATTAACCGAGCAGAAGTGGGAATGTGCCATGAAATGAGTTTCTGAGCTTGGTGATGTTTAATTTAGTGCAAAGCAAGCAGGATGCCAAAGCTCCTATCTAGGGTTTTTGATTAATGACACCAAAGTGGATCATTTCCATGTTGGGAAGCATATGAATAACCACTTGATCTGTATGTATTTATTTGATAGTATTTGCTTAATTGTTTGGTGAGTCTCTGTTCTGCAAACCATAGTCCTTTTTATGTTCAGGTTTGTTTTAAAGGCCACCAATGATCAGGGACCTTTAGAAACATTTGGGTGTTGCTACTTGTCATTGTAAGATAAGCACCTACAGTAGTTCAGTTGTCAAGTGTAAATGACAGGCAGCTGGTAGATAGTGAATAATAGTCAGAATCTCCCAAATCAGATCATTGTTTAAAGCGTATCACCCTGACAGCATTGAATCAGGACATATGGGCTGTGAAGCTACGTATCACATCAGTCTGTGCTGCGATGCTTATATTAGCTCCATCACTTTAACTGCGTGGATGTATCTGGGCTTCTCTGCTAGATCATCAACAGAGAGATAGAGGACAACCTGTGCACAAAGCGTGAAGCTTAAAAGTAAAAAGATAGGCGGAAGTCTTCATGGGCTGTTTGCTAGTGCTGTCAGTGGCAGATAATATTCAGCCCACCCTCACCAGTGTTTCATAAAACAAACAGAACACAGCGCAGTGTTAGGTTGCTAATGGAGTGTTAGCCACAGACGTATTATACAAGGAATGAGGAATCCGAACATGGTGGCCAATTTATTCCATGAAAGCTGCTCAATCAGCGCATACACACAGAGATCTTCCCCACCATGTGTTGCCATAACACAATCACATTAGCAGCTCTGAGTCTCTGCAGAAGACCGAAGCCCACTGCTGTTTGCTGCCAACTAAAAGAGTTCATGTAACTTCCCTAAACCATGGCGCTTTCTAAACTCTGCTCAGGGGACTATTCCTAAACAATACCCTGGAGACACTCTAATATAGTGCTTTAAGATTATCACAACTAAATGAAATATTTACATTACTCTTTTTTGGTTGAACATGACCTGTAAAACATAATGAACATTACCAGTGATTGTGACACAGCATTGCTCACAGCAGCATTAAAAATAACTTCACATCACATGGCAATTTTTATAAATATATACTGTGTACTGTGAGGAAACATATAGAAATAACATAGGTTAGAGATGACTTAGGCAGATAGGGATTTTGGAACGTAACAAGCATTCTGATCTGGCAATAATGCACGGTGAATCCGCAGTGTTAGGAGAGTTAGGCAGATATCTCAATGTGGACAAAATATGACTTAGGAAATTATGCTATGAGGCTAATCATATCTTTTATTATATAAAATAATGACAAATCTGTTTGGGGCAAACAAAATAATAATAATAGGTTTCAATATTTAAAAGAATTGAGACAATAGGAAATTATCTTCACTCTTCCTAGGGCTGGCCAACTACCAGAGGTCGATACTGATATTGATATTGGAAGGTTTCAAACATCTGCTGAAAGTATATCCGCCTTTATGTTCATGTTCTTAACACTAACATAAACAAACATCAGGGAAACTGATCCCTGAAATGTGGATATTAAAGTAGAGTGACCAAGATTCAAGGTTCACTGACTAGAACATGTTATAATGGAAAATGTGTCAGTGCAGTGAAACGTCTTTGGCATTGGTTGTAACTTATTTCCCAACATTAACGCCAATATTGATACTTATATTGGTGTTCATGTATTCGTCTCTATAGAAAGAAGCCTCTATTTATAAATGCATGAGACAGTTGTAAGTAAAGAATCTACAGAGCATGAAGACATATATTTAGTTGCGATGAGATTTATTTTCAATAAGCCACAAATTAAAACATTTAAAAGTAGAAACAGTTCATGACTCAACTCTACCGAGTGGGAAAGGATGGGAAGCTTCAAGATTTAAGGGTGATGTTTTGTTGTATATAGTCACAAGCTCCACAAAATAATTAAACAGTTTTCATAACACACACACACACACACCAGAGATGGAGTACTCGAGTTCTGGACTCGGACTCGAGTGCCGATTTTCGGGACTCGTGACTTGACTCGGACTCGCGCACTGATTGACGCGACTCGGACTCGTGAATTCTCACGCACGATGACTTGGACTCGGACTCGGACACAGGTAATGATGACTCGTACTCGGACTCGGCTCGGACACTCCTTGGATGACTCGGACTTGGACTCGGACTCGAGCAAGTTTTCTCTGGAGTCTGATGTCCTCTGTGTCCTGGCGTGTGCACCTGCGAGGCGAGTTCACGTACTGGGCGCGCCCCCGCTGCTATACCAGTCTAAAGATGTCCAGAGACACACCCCGCATCGTGCTGTATGCTTTTAAAGATTTCCTTTCCATATTGGGAAAGAGCAGCGCAAAATGCACATTATGTGGACAGAAGATAGAAGAGAAGATTGGGACAATGTCGAATTTCAATCGACACCTTTCACGGCGGCACCCAGAAAAGGAAGTAGAAATGCTATTGTTAGCTTGCTAACCCACGTTAACGTTAGCCACTAAATTGACTCCACAAAGGTTTTAAGATGTCGGGTTAGATGGAGGTAGGGGTTGATATCACATCCTAGGGACCAAGTGCAGTTTTATTGTCTAGATAGATACTGTTAAAAAGCTATACATGTCCTTGGTGATACTGCAGATGATGAGTAGCCTAGCCCTAGCCTACAATGAACGTGAAAATTAGAGACTGAAAATGATCTCCGTCACGGAGGCTCCATAACACATTACTCTAAGGATGGAGTTCATATATATATATATATATAGGTAGGCTGTATTGAACACTATCATCCAGAGATGGAGTACTCCCGGACTCGGACTCGAGTCGGACTCGAGTGCCGATTTTCGGGACTCGTGACTTGACTCGGACTCGCGCACTGATTGACGCGACTCGGACTCGTGAATTCTCACGCACGATGACTCGGACTTGGACTCGGACTCGACTACGACTCTCCCTAGGTGACTCGGACTTGGACTCGGACTCGAAGAGTGGGGACTCGAGAGTGACTTGGACTCGTGAATTGGTGACTTGACTACAACACTGACACACACACACACACACACACACACACACACACACACACACACACACACACACAACAAACAGCTGTTATATAGCTACTATACAAATGGGAACTTTAAATAATATCTCCATCTTTCCAGAATAATACTAATTCCTATATCACGCTTGATGAAGATTTTATCGATCCCTAGATCATGTTTACGAAGCAGGTATTAAGAAAAGTTTTCTCTAAGAAAGGGTTGAGCACCAATACAAGAGCCCAATTATAAACTACAGCACATTATCTCTCTTCATAAGAAACAACAAATATTGTCATTAATAAGATGTGACAGGCTGATAATCAGACTGAATTTCCAATGCATTCCCGTTGTGTTGACGTCAGCTGTTTGTGTTTGTGAGAGGAGGTAATTTGCACTTAACTGATCAGTAGCAAGTGATAAGCAAACTGCTGTTGCTAGGAGCACTTCACTTTTTTTCCAAATTGAATCAAATTAATATCTCCATTTAAGAGTTCTTTCTCATAAATTCAAATTACAACCATTTATATAGCTTGGCAATTACTGTCAATATTCTTTTGGCGCTAGTAAGAAAATATAGCATCATCATAAAGCCATCAACCATACTTGATTGGCTCAAATCATTCCCCAGAAAATAGCTGGCAACAGGCAAATAAAAGACCTACATTATTTACAAATGTGGAAAGTGACTCAGCAGGCAGGTGAATACATGTTATTTTACAGCTTAATACATTATTAAAAAAACACAAGCAAACAAAGTTAAGCTTTACATCGTCTTGAGGCGAAATAAGTATAATTCAGTAGGTAAACCGCCCAGTTTGATTTTACAAAGATAAATCACTGTAAACAAAGAAATAAACACATTCTTAATGCAGGGGAAGATGTATGTGATTGTGTCATCCTGTATGGCCTCAGCGAGGGTTATTAGTACTGCAGGTAGCACTCTGATGGATAGCGAGGCCAGGAAATAGCCCGGCAGAGGCCACACATTACGTCCGGGTCGATTGGTTGATCACAGGCGTGAAATTGCTGTCACAGATCAATGGCTAACTAATCTGGAGAAGGGACCATTTCAAATCGCAGGGTCTCTAATCAATGATGATTAATCTTCAGCAACATTCACATTTCCTATATAAGACACTTGATTGTCTGCAATTGGATAATTACCTGTTTCAGTTTGAGACGAGAAGCAGGTGGCTGATAAGCTTTACAGGTCCAAATAGCTACGAATGAAAACATCCTCAACACGAGAGATTATCTGGGTTAAATATTCTGTAAAAGTGTATCGCATCGAGCTGTCAATAATTCTTAATGGGCCCTTTTAACATGTAACTCTGCAGAGTCAGACAAATTCATTGATCAATCACAGCTTCAGATGCAATGCATTAACAGGTTGATGCCATGTTTTAAACTATTTGTTTTACCTTGAGGATCTTTAATGATGATGCATACAGGACATATTGAGCTGTTTATAATTGCTGCTCTCAATCACAGCTATTGACAACCGCTGTAGACTACATCGTTTTATATTTTACCCTGAGTCCACCCTGAATTGCGACTGCATCACAAAATTGCTTCAATAACATGCAGTTTTGATCAAATATTTTCACAGATCTCATCACGAAGTGTGTTTAAAATATGCTGGTGTGTGTGTGTGTGTGTGTGTGTGTGTGTGTGTGTGTGTGTGTGTGTGTGTGTGTGTGTGTGTGTGTGTGTGTGTGTGTGTGTGTGTGTGTGTGTGTGTGTGTGTGTGTGTGTGTGTGTGTGTGTGTGTGTGTGTGTATACTTAATGATGCCTCCCTTAAGCTAGTAGTTTCATTTTACATTCATGGTACTAGAAGGGGAATTCTAGAGCTATAGCAGTATGGTTAATTATGTTCACACACTCATTAAAGAAGTATATACATTTGTAATCAAAGCCAAAGAAAAATCTTAACCGCTGAGACATAAATGTCAACACACTACATTAGCTGTTTGTTTTGACCACATGTGGGCAGTGAAAATAGGCTGTAAAGAAAACATTGACATCTTTTAACCTTACAGGGTTGATAAACTGTGTGGAATGAACAAATAGTTGCCTATTTGTGCATTCAGCAGTTACAGAGCAATATTAGTAATCATTTAGAGTTGTGTTTGTGGCCACTAAACAAATGAAAATCTAATATTTACTTGCCAATGTCTTTTCTAGTTCTCATTCATAACACTCCGTTCGATGTCTCACTATGGGATGCGCCTCATCGCGGAGCAAACAGAAGCATCAATCTCATTACGCCAATCCTGATTGGCTGGTGATCTTGACGTCAGCGTCAGGGAATTCACTCCCTATAAGTAGCTTGCGCCACGACGCATGCGTCATTCAAACACCTCTTCTCGCTTCAGAGCACATCTCTATAGTAGCCGGACAAGCTTAACGGTCCACAGACTGAACCCAAATATAACCATTTCGGTCGACGGGCGCTCGCCGGCTACTCCTTCTGCTTCGCAAGAAGACGGTAATACTAACGCCAGTTAGTATTAAAATCGACCTCGCCGTTTCTTTCCCCGGAAAGTAAGGTAATGTTTTGATTTTTCTCAAGCTAGCTACGCACCTGTTGCTAGCTAGCTTCCCCTTACTACCGACACCACGGTAGTGAGGATGCTTTTCTTTTTCTCTCTCACGGAGGAGAAAAGGATTAGAAGTATATTGACACACCAGTCAATATTCTTTGAGAACAAAGGACCCACACCGTCCCTTTTTCTCCGGATTAAGGACGGGTTGGTAACACTTTTTCTCTCAACGACGTACCTGTTACGAGCGGGTCCTCTCCACGCCACGAGGCGAACAAGATGGACACCTCTCCCCCTCACACCAGAGGAGTCAGGGACTCGGAGGCTCGGTCATGCGGCTGCGGGTTGAAGATAGCAGGCACAGACTCACACCAGGTCTGCTCGTCCTGCCTCGGGCTGGAACACGCCCAGGAGGCTATCGACAACCCCGGCTCGTGCGGGCATTGTGCCCGTTTCACCCGAAAGAGCCTCCACCGACGGCTAGCACACCAAGCTAGCTTGTTGGAACAGGACTCCCTCATGTCCACTGATTCGCCGTTTGGCAATCAAGACACGGGGGCGTCCGCCGCAGAGACTGAGCCCCTCACTGTGTCGGTCTGGGGCTCACTAACAGCGGCAGCTGCGGAACCGGGATCCCACGCCGTGTCAGGCCGGGACCCGGTGGCGGCAAGAGACGCGGGAACGGAGCCCCACGCCTCGCCAGGCGGGAGCTCTCGGCGAGACCTCACCATGGTCTCGCCCGCGGAGGATCTCCTGGAATTAGACTACATGGAGGACGAAGAGGACACCTCTGAGTTCCTCCTGTCTGATTCGGATGAGCAAGAAGAAGATATCTTCATGTCATCGGCTCAAATGGCAAAGCCGGGAGCGATGGCTGCTCTCCCGGGCGATAGCACACCAGCTTCGCCCTGTCTGAGCATGGACCTGCAGGCCGCGTGTCAGCGCGCTGCGTCCAGGCTAGACATCCCGTGGCCCGAAATGGCCAAGGAGACCGCCAGGTCCCGTTACGAGGGGAAACATTCTCCCCAAGCAACGAGGACAAGGAGGCAACTCCTCCCGGTCTTCCCGGAGATGTTGGATGAGGTGTCGGTCTCGTGGAGGGACCGACCCTTTAGCAACAAGGCCCCAATCCAGGGTGCCTCCTCCCTAGACTGCGACGGTATGGAGAGGCTCGGCCTGCTCCGCATACCGCGGATGGAACTGCTGGTGGCAGCCCACCTCCTACCAAGGATGGGCCCGTCACCAAGCAGGAACCCCACGCTGCCAGCGAAGGTGGACCGTTTCCAGTAGACCATGACTGAACGGTCCTACAGAGCCGCAGCGTTGTCCGCCAGGGCTCTGAACGTTTCCTCACTGCTAACCGCATACCAAGCGGAGCTCTGTGAGGATATGTCGAGTAATCCTGGACCGGCCGTTCTGGACGAGTTGGCCGCGGTCACAGACATTTGTCTCTGTGTCCAACGCTGCGCCGTCCAGGCCACGGGCAAAACAATGGGGATCATGGTGGTGCAGGAAAGAGCTAAATGGCTCAACCTCACCAACCTCCCAGACCGGGAAAAGGAGGATGTGCTTGACATGCCCATCGTTCCCGAGGGGATTTTCGGCTCCGCTCTTGCCTCCATGCAGAGGAGATGCAAGTCGAAAAAGAAGGAGGACGAGGCCCTCCACCTCTGCCTCCCTCGAAGGGCTGCCGCTGCGAAGGCAGCGGCTGGGCCAAGCTGCCCCGAACCCTGCTCGGTTCAAAATACCGAAAACGCAGAGGTCGCAGTCCGCCCCGAGTCCCCAGCCCAGGCAGGGGACGAGGGCGAGCTGGCCTAGAAAATCTCCGGTTCCGGCTGCAGCCCAGGCGCAGCCAACCCAGAATTTCGGCCAGCAGTCGAGGAAGAAGAAGCGAGCGGCGTGACAGCCCCTCCTTCTCACCTCTGTGACATCGCTGGAAGTCTATAGTTCCCCAGCTCTAAATGTGTTCCCGCCGCCTCGAGAGATGCCTCAACACCATCCTCAAGTCCGCATAAACACATGTCACACACTTATTGATTGGTCATAAAACATTTTCCGCTGACGCATCCAGGCTTCGAGCCAAGGGCGCAGCTCGAAAAAATGAAAAGAAAAATAATGAAAACAATAAACAGTCCGTCAACTGTTCCCCTTCTGAGAGCAGCTACGGCCTCTCTCAAAGGGCGGACAATTGATGGGTCTGTGAAGGCACCACCGTCACGCACATGCGCAGTGCCGGCTGGGGTCGTGAAGGCACCACCGTCACGCGCATGCGCAGTGCCGGCTGGAGCTGTAAAGGCACCACCGTCACGCGCATGCGCAGTGCCGGCTGGGGTCATGAAGGCACCACCGTCACGCGCATGCGCAGTGCCGGCTGGGGTCGTGAAGGCACCACCGTCACGCGCATGCGCAGTGCCGGCTGGAGCTGTAAAGGCACCACCGTCACGCGCATGCGCAGTGCCGGCTGGAGCCGTAAGGGCACCACCGCCACACGCATGCGCTGTGTCGGTGGGGATTGTCGAAATGGGGCACCACAGTGCTCAGACACTGGAGGGCCCCATAACACAACAAATAGAGACTCAGAGGGGAAGAGACGTGACATCTCAGCTGGCTCTAAGGAGCATACAGCGGGAGATGCTCACGACATCTGCTTGGGTTTCTCAAGACAGTTACACGGAGCTACAGACTCCAAGTCACCGTCACCCCCCCTCGCTTCTCGGGCATTCTGCATTCGCAGGCCCGAGGAGAGTCAGCCCATATTCTGGAGAGAGAGATTCTCTCACTCCTAGAAAAGAGGGCTATATCTATTGTACCCGCCGAGCAGAGTCAGGGCGGCTTCTATTCAAAGTACTTCCTCGTTCCCAAACGGGGAGGGAACGGAATTCGGCCAATACTTGATTTGAGGGCTCTGAACAAATATCTAAAAAGATATAAGTTCAGAATGCTCACTCACACATCACTGCTGCGGCTCGTGCGACAAGACGACTGGTTTTGTTGGAGTAGATATCTCTTCTCCGCGCCGATCCTATATGAGTCTGCTTTAAAAGAAGGAAAACTCAAAACAACCAGGACGAGGGTTAAACAATAATCTGTTTTAATAATAAACGGTAATAATACAATACACTTCTCAAAGGGGTCAGCCCTCCCCCTGCTCTGGTCCAAATGCCGTGAGAACCTCATCGTCTTGACGGCAGCAGGAAAGAGAGCGAACACCAGGACTCAACAGGAGATATACAAGAATAAAACAGGAGGGGTTGGGTCAGCTGGTCATCTTTTCAGGTCATCTCATTGGGAGATGCAAAAGATGCTGTGAATCAGCGCGTGCCAGCAGAGATGATCCGGAAACAAGAGTCTCTCAGTTTGAAGCACAACAAACACATCTGGCATTTGCCGTCTCATATTTCTGCAGCTTCCACACACACATCTTATCATGTAGCTTATCACACAACAGTCATATGTTTTTCTTTATGAAAGCCATACTTGTTGGGAATTAACAGTCATCATCTCATGACCTCCTCAGGACCAGCCAACCAACAAAGCTTAACTGTCCTCATATCCCCAGGCCCTCTCTGAACTTCCATCCACCCGAAGTCAGCTTACCCAGAATCAGAAGGACCATTGTCTCTCTTAACTGTGTGACTCAATTCTCAAGGCCTGCAGGATGCGCATCATTAACTTAAGAAGAATTTAACCATTATATCTGGGGAAAATGTCCCTCGCAGTTCTCTTGTTAATTTGCAAAGCCTATTAATGGTTAACCAAGAAAAACACTCAAAGGAGTAATCTTTTCACTCAAAACAGAACTCACAAGTAATTCTGAATTGTACCTCCTCAAAAATAGCCTAAAAACACCCGTTTGATAAAAGGGTAAAAGTGAAAGAAAAAGACTATTGCGCTAATCTACTTTTAAGAAAAAGGGAACATTGTTTCAGGAATCTATAAAAAAACCTCTCTATATTTAAGAGGAAAAATGTACTTTGTTCCTTCAACTATTAACACACAGGAATGTATAAACCCACACATATATTAGGGATAACATGATGCAATACACCTCTTATATATGGGTGACATTAAAATGAATATACCAAAAATATGCTGCATCACATTTTCTGCATAATACTTTACATCAATTTCCACAGTTTACATCAGTCGACCTGAAAGATGCGTATTTTCACATCCCAGTATATTACCCACACAGGAAATATCTGAGATTCGCATTTCAGGGGATCTGTTATGAATACAGAGTACTCCCCTTCGGTCTGTCTCTCAGTCCAAGGGTGTTTGTACGATGTACGGAAGCCGCGATAGCCCCGTATTCGCCTGGCGACCTACCTGGACGACTGGCTGCTTCTCGCACAGTCGGAGCAGGAGGCTGTAACGCAGACAAATGTCCTCGTAAAGCACCTGCTCAACCTGGGTTTCATAATAAACACAGAGAAGAGCATGTTGTGCCCCGCGCAGACTATACTCTTCCTGGGTTTACGCCTGAACTCGGTGCCCTTTTCAGCTCGCTTGTCAGCGGAAAGAGTGAAAGCTTTCAGAGCTTGTCTCGCTCTTTTCCAGCTGCGCAAACATGTTCTCTTCAGATCATGCCTGTGATTGCTGGGGCTCATGGCGTCAGCCATCCTGGTCGTACGACTGGGACGCTTACACATGAGGGAGTTTCAGCGCTGGGTGGCCGCCCTAAAACTAAACCCCGCGCATCATGGCGCGCGGAGAGTGATGGTTACTGTGAAATGCGTAATGGCACTGCGCCACTGGCTGGGTTGGGGAGGTATTTATGAAGGTCGCCCGGTGAGGGGTCTCTGGAGCAGAGACCTCCAGTGGGCGCACATAAATTACCTGGAGCTTTTAGCGGTGTTTCTCACCCTAAAACGCTTTCTGCCTTTCCTCAGGGGACATCACGTCCTCGTGTGGACAGACAATACGACCACAATATCGTATATTAACCGCCATGGGGGTTTGCGTTCTCTCCAGTTACACACACTGGCGCGCAAACTGATCCTATGGAGCGGTAGACGTCTCCTCTCTCTGAGAGCGACGCGCGTCCCGGGAGTGATGAACCTCAGGGCAGATTTACAGTCCAGAGGTATACCACTTTATGCAGACTGGACTCTACATCCAAGGATTGTGAGCCAGCTGTGGGTGCGTTACGGCAGAGCCACGGTGGATCTGTTCGCATCGAAAGACAACGCTCAGTGTCAGCTGTTCTTTTCGATGCGCGATCTAAATGCACCGTTAGGCGTGGATGCACTCGCGCACGATTGGCCCCCGGGCCTTCTGTACGCGTTCCCACCCCTGACTCTGATACCCCCAACTCTGGCCAGAGTGAGAGAGCAACGCCACACACTTATCCTGATAGCTCCGCACTGGCCAGCTATGTACTGGCTAGCGGAGATATATCAGCTGCTGTGCGGGCAGCCATGGCAGCTCCCGCTACGCAGGGACATACTGTCCCAAGCGGGGGGGGCGATCTTTCACCCACACCCAGAGCGCTTGGCTCTATGGGCCTGGCCCGTGAGTGGTACAATCTGAATACAGTGTGACATGAAGCTGACCCTGGCAGCTGCCAAGCGAGCCAGTGGCACTCATGCGCTATCTGTACAGTCTTCATGCACTCAGTTCGCCCCAGGGCAAACAGAGTGTGGTTGAAGCCCAACCCTGCCTTTATCTTAAGGCGGTTGGTTCAGGTACCACATTTGACATTGAGGCATCCTCCCCGCCACTGTATTCCTCTGGGGAACAGCGGCCGGATTTGCCGTGTCCAGCCCGTGCTTTACGCACGTACAGGGACAGATCAAGGGTGCTTCGTCATAATGACCAACCCCTTGTGTCCTGGGCTAACCCTTATAAGGGCAAGCCTGTTACTAAGCAACGGCTCTCCCACTGGTTTGTGGAAGCAATTGCTTTGGGGCCCATACGAGTCAGAGTTCGCAGGCACCCTCGGGTCCGCGAGCTCTTTCGACTCAGGGTCTGGCTGCATCCTGGGCTCTGTCCAGGATGTCTCCCATCCAAGACATTGGTGCAGCGGCGAGCTGGTCCTCGCCGCTCACTTTTGTCCGCCTCTTAACAGGCTGGACGTTCTGCTCCCAGTGTGACTCAAGCAGTGCTGGGCACCTGGTTGAGTCAGAGCTCTACCTGTTAAGTTCTGGTTGGTTTGGTGATTTTCGAGATAAGCTCGTCTGACAATACGGGAGCTACAATTTCCCATAGTGAGACATCGAACGGAGTGTTATGAATGAGAACTATAGGTTACTTACGTAACCCCAGTTCTCAGAGTAACAAGCTATGGTGAAGCGAGAAGAGGTGCTTATTTTTTAATGACGCATGCGTCGTGGCGCAAGCTACTTATAGGGGGTGAATTCCCTGACGCTGACGTCAAGATCACCAGCCAATCAGGATTGGCGTAATGAGATTGATGCTTCTGTTTGCTCCGTGATGAGGTGCATCCCATAGTGAGACATCTCACTTCATGTTACTCTGAGAACTGGGGTTACGTAAGTAACCTATAGTTTCTACCAACCAAGACAAATACCCAGCTTTGGCTGCTAGATGCTTCTCTATGCTCACCTCAGAGCCAACACACAGTGCTGGACAAGCATACAGTGGATTAATAAGAGATTTGTTCTGAAAATATCTTCCTGCTACCTCTGGAAACAATGCTAGTGAGATAGATTGCTGGCTATAAAACAATGAATTTGCTAAACATGCTAAGGGATTTTATTCTCTGTGCGATAATCACTACAAGTGACACCCTTAACACATACACGTCTCTATTATTACATAGCAGTTTTCAATTTAAAAAAAAACACACATTTGAAACACAAAAATGGGGCAGCACAAGTCATCGCTATTTGAAAATTCAGTCCAGTTTACTTGCTGTTCAGAGGCAACACACAAAAAAAACAAAAAAGCAGAGCTGATCAAACAGAACATGATAAATTAAAAAAAGCAACATAATTAAAGTCAGCAAACATTCAATCAATGCCCAGAAAATAAAACAGGGTTTTAATTAAGTGCTATGTGGGGCATCTGCTCTGTTTCAAAGTCCACAACCTCTACATGGCTGCTTACTGCTGTCCTGATGAAGTTCATTTGTCAACCTACTGCAGCATTTTTGATTAAAGTCCACGCTTAATCTCCTGTGTCATCTGACATCTAAGAAGCAATTAATAGGTGTATAGTTGACCTCAAGGTACCCATGCAGAGTCTACTGTTCGGCACAGTGTGCTTGTTGTGACCTTGTCACCTCTATGCCCTGATGTTTTTGATGCTAGCTGACACTGTCGTAACATCAAACTCATCTGCCATCGTTTGAGGTTATGGGGGTCAGGGTGTGGTCGGGAGATGTGTGATTCCCAGAAGTGGTTGATCAGATTACCAACATATGCCATCTGTCTTTTATTGTAATTGGACCCCATTATCATTAGCCCAGCAAGAGTTTGTAAAAGGGATGCAGGAGTTTAAGGTTTTTTTTTAAGTTTGAGAATCAGCGGTGAAACCAACTAACACCTAACTAAGTTTCCAGATATGTTTTAGAGTTGGTGGAGAGCAAAACAAAGCTTCAAAGAATGAGCATTTTGGATTTACATCTGCAATATTATGTGAAGAAAGCAAGAAGAAGTCAGTGTTTCCAAAGGGAGTACTAGTCAACCAGTGGAAATGTAAGCTGTTTCATTAAGTTTTTAGCAGTTTAACTCTAATAGCCATTTTTATTATTATTACAATGGCAGGGAGAAATCTCCACATTGAAGTTGACAGAGTAAGGGTACTATGGACTGGAAATGATCTGCCGGACCAAGAAAAAAGCTATGGAAAAATTATTTGTTTGCATTTTCTTATCAAATGGGCCACATATAAGCACAAACTATTTTCTTTTTTTTGACTGACCACACAGTTTTGTTTTTATGAGCCTCTACCAATTGGTCGAGCTAGCCTTCTATGGTAAAAGTACATTTTCAACAATCATCATATACAGTACAGTACAGTATTTTGAAGGATAAAGATAAGGCAAATGTGGCAGTGAATATAAGATATAGTGGGCCTATCATGGAAACGCTAAGACATTGAGCTGTCTGAGTGGAAAAGTACAGTACTGTGTTAAAGTCCAACTGCTGAGAAGCCTCAGTGGAAATATACTATGTGAATACTGTGTGCAACAAAAACGCGGGGTCAACCAGATTAAGAACAGAGGCATCCTGTTATGTCCAAACTGATAAGCCACAAGGTTGCAGAACTCATTATTCTCACACTAAATCACCCACCAAATAGGCGCAACAGTTCACAAGGTCAGTCTTGTGAGTGAAACCAGATAAGGAAGTGAGTGAAAGCAAATAAGGAAGTAACAAAAGCGCGCCGAAGGCTAACCTAAGAGTTGCTAGGGTAGCAACGGCAGATTACACCACAAGAAAGCAGCGAAGGTGGGGGCTCCGCTAGGAACAGTATATAAGCAGGATGTATTCAGTACTCGAGGCTCTCTCTTCAACTGGGATCTTACACTGACGAGCTTGTCACGGTGAGAACTCAAGAAGAAGGAGTCCAAGGCGCTTTGTGGTATAGTATCAGATTGATGTATCTTTGTTGAACTGTGTAATAAAGTGCTTATTTGAAGAAACAATCCATTGGAGTGCAAAGTCTAGTTTTGTACAGCTAACAGAGAATAGTGTCTAGGACACAATTCCTTTTCCCTCAGAACTAAGAACGGTCATCGGCAGATCCGGACAGCGACCCCGCTCTAGCCATATCCAAACGATCTGCGCGGAGGACGGACCTGGTCCGGTAGACTCCAACAATTTGTATGCATCAAACTCAAATAAAACACAAACTCAAATACATTTGATTCTTTTATGGAAAATGTGTAATATATACAACCAGATATATTCATAAAAGATAATAAATTATAATTGTAAAAAAAAAAAATGGAAAAAAGTAATGTAAAGTGTTTTTCAGGATAAAAAAAAATACTTGCTCATCTTACTGTATATGCTGAATTGGCCTAACAGGAAACCACTGGCCTAACAGAAAATGTCTATATCCTGTGTTGGCCTAACTTGCTCATCTGTGTGCAACTTTGGGCTGAATGCCATGCATGAAAGGTGCTATATAAATTATTATCACTCTTTCAACTCTGAGACTCATAAGGCAGTACTAGATTTAGTAATATTACCATGAATCTAGCCATTTATTTACCATATTTTATTGGAAAACATCTCTGAAACTCTGAAAAAGTCATATTGCTAGCTTACCATAAAAGGCCAATTCGACCGATTGGTTGAGCATATTTTCCAAAAAATAATTACACCCTTGTTAAAACTTTTTTTGTGCATCAAGTTATCTAATTATGTTCAGTCAGTGCCCTGCCACTAAAACATGTCAAAAAGGATATGGTTACCTTACAAAAGTTGACCAAAAAGAGTGATTTCTTCAGCAGTGATTTTTAGCATTGCCAACTTTCTCAGTTGAAGCTAGCTGAAGGGCTTTCTGTTCGAACCAAAGTGACATCTAGAGGTTGTTGTGTGCATAACATGTCAACCAAAGGGTAGAGCTGGCTGAATCAGATGGAGTTCAACTTTTTTTTTTTTTTTTTCAACAAGATATCAAGACACAAAATGTGCTCTACCAAATGGTGGTGCTGGCAGTTAAAGGGTTACACTGTATCTCATGCATACCCCATGAATGGCTTATTATAAATGGTCACAGCAATTCACAGAATTACTTGTAATTGACCTTTTCATGGTTTATTAACACTGATGTGGTCTGCTGTGTGCAGGCTAGAGCTCATTTAGCTTGCCTGTGAAATATGGAAGTAGGAAAGTACATAAGCAGGGGAAATATAAAAACATAATGGCATGAAGTCTTACACTGTGCAACAGTTCATTTAATTTGCTGAAACGCAGTTTGAGGCAGCACATCCTTTTTTCAATTTGTCACTGACGACAAAATATACAAAGCGTCTCGCAGGAGTTCACACAGTAAGGGAAAGTGTATTTTGTAATACAATAAAAGATTAAAGAGCATACTCATTATCAATATCTCATGGGCTTTTATTGGACATGGTGTGATTGTAACAAATTAGATATGTCCCTCCTCTAGACACAATGGATGGTTTTGAAAAATGGTTTATATATTTTGTCCTGCAATAGCAGAAAAATGTACAAGTGAATTGAATACGATTATTTTGCATTTTTGTAAAGGTTTTACCAATATACTGTATACGTGCTAATATTTTGCAGGTAGCTCATCTGTATTGCTTGCAGGGACACTTCATGTTTTAGTGCTGCTATTTACTGCAATGATGAGTCAATATGTCTACTGTGATAGGTATTTTGTCTTAATGGTACAAAAAAAGCAAATGGGGAAAGTCATCACACAAAAGCAGGAGTGTAAGCCTGAACTGAATTGACCAAAATTCCAACTGAAAACTCATCTCTTTCGACTCCACTTCGAGCGTTAGAACTATTAACAAAGCACTTTTATACTAATAAAGGACTGGATTACCTAAAGCCAGTTGAGTAGCACTTGAAATGTTTGGCTCTATGAAACCTGATATACTTATATGATTCTGTTTTCTTCAAGGTTGTGTCTTCCTGGTCGAATGTACTTATTGTAAGTCGCTTTGGATAAAAGCGTCAGCTAAATGCAATGTAATGTAATGTTCGCCAAGTCTTGGGTTCACAAACGCATAGATAAATACATCCAGCATGAAACACGGCAGCAGAGAAACAAAGTCCTTCAGTAAAAAAAAAAGGAATTAACTGGACTGTAGGGCTGCTCAATTAATCGTATTTTAATCGCGATTACGATTATGGCTTGCAACGATTACGAAAACAACGTAATCGAAATAAAACGATTATTTTTGTATTATTATTATTACTTTATTTTTTTTTTTAATGTTTTTTTTTTTTTTTTTTCAGTTGAATTATACTTAACGTTCAGGGTAATCAACTGTTAAAAACATACTGTTCACATTTTTTTCTCCAATAAATGGATGTTTTCAAAGTCAATGAATAATCGCATTTAATAATAGCAATTACAATTATTGACCCAAATAATCGAGATTATGATTTTTGCCATAATCGAGCAGCCCTACTGGACTGTATAACTATAGTATGTTCAACAAATGGCTATTCATTTCTCTTTTAAGAGGCATCTGTGCTCCTTGTTACTGGTGGCAATAAAACAAGATGTGGTCACAGTTGTGGATGCTTTTCTCCCCCAGTGGCCAAATAAAATAGGGTAAAAAAAGTGAAAAAAAAAGGTAAAACCAAAGTTCATCCTGTTACAATGTGCTACTTTTCATCTCTAATATAATACATTATGGAACAGTTTGAAAGGCTCTATAATCGGTAGTTTCCTGATTAGTAAACAGAATAATAGAATGTATGGACTGCAAAGCTCTGCAATATTTAATCTGCTCTCGGTATGAATAGAAAAACATGAGAGAGGTATCATCATACGAAACTCTGGATAACGCAGAGAGGATGCTCTACTAGTGTTGCATACTCTAATGTTACAATCATATACATGGCAGGGCGGGGATGTGTTGTGCAGAAGAGCTTCCTCGGATATCATTAGCTGCTGTGCTGTGATGAAGAAGCAGGAATCGGATCATGTAATCCCCTCCTGAGACTCTATTAATTAATAAGAGCTTTGCTAAAGAGGCCCTCCCCCACTTAGACTCTCCATGCTTTCTTGCAGGGAATCGATTTGTGTCTCTCCTGCTGCCAATGTGTCTGGCGGACATCTTTTACAGTACAACCCTCACGCCAAAAGCAGTCTGTGTGTCTGCCGCTGAACCATGCAGAGCCAGATGACACCTTCAGATCCACGGATCACATTCCCTGCATCATCTCCACTTCCTGCTGGACTTGCAAAGCATTGGGATACCGGCTGGAGTATTGGCTCCTTGACATACCAACTACGAAAGTCTAATAAATATTGCGTTATAAGATGTTAAAAAAAATATGTCATGGTGAGTATGGAGTCAGATTTGGGTCAATATTCTAGCACGTAAAACAAGCTACTCACGAGCGGAAAATGTGCTTTTACACACGCATAAAATGACTCTCGCGCGCAGATTAAACCCAGCCCGCTTAAGAGACAGCCCTCTTGCTCCCTCGCGGGAGTGTCAGCCTCACTCGCTCGCGTAGTCTGTCTGCGTGCGCGTGAAAAGTTTCTGACACTTTGGGGGCGGAGCCACTGGACTTTGATTGACAGCTGCCAGGAACCCCGGAGTTGCCAGGTTTGATAAATGCCTGAACTACCAAGAGCCGAGGAGTGACAGCTGCAAGATCAGTTGGACGAGATTGAATGGTAAAGTTGTACATAAAAAAACATTATATTCGTAAAGTGTACAGCTAATATATATATATATATATATCTCAATTCATTTGATATAAAAAAATGACATTAATTCTAGGAGTTCTATAACAAATACTATAGTAATAATATGCATTCACTATGACAATATCATGCTATTAGGAGTGTTCTATAGTGTGTTTAAAAAACAACTACAGAAACACTATATATTATACTATAGTTATACTATTTAAAATAATATAGGAATACTACAAAGATCTAGATACAGAGTATTACTATTGAAATATTATAGGGCTACTATAGCTAATAAAATGGCACTACAGAAAAAACTATAGTAATACAATAGCTGGTGAAAAATACTACAGAACACTACAAACTTACTATAGGGCACTATACAACTCTTATAGTATACTATAGTAATACTATAGTTCATTTATAGTTCATTTCGTAAGGGAGGTGCATACAGCAGACAGTAGCTAGCAGTTTTCGACAGATACAGCCCACTCAAAAATATATTGTTTTATATAAAATTAATATATATATATATATATATATATATATATATATATATATATATATATATATATATATTAGCTGTACACTTTACGAATATAATGTTTTTTTATGGACACATTTACCATTCAATCTCGTCCAACTGATCTTGCAGCTGTCACTCCTCGGCTCTTGGTAGTTCAGGCATTTATCAAACCTGGCCACTCCGGGCTTCCTTGCAGCTGTCAATCAAAGTCCAGTGGCTCCGCGCCAAAGTGACAGAAACTTTTCACGCGCGCGTAGACAGACTCCGCGAGTATGGCGTTATATTTGTGCCTCTATCCTGAGCACGCAATGAAACATGTTGAGCATAGAAAATGCTATTGAGCGCGCACTTGAACATTTTTGAGCACAGAGAAATATATTTTCTCTCATAAAACTCCTGCTCCGTGCGCAAGCAGACCGCTGCACGCGCTCTCTCTCCCCCGCTCGCTCGACCTCTCCAGCCTGTGCGCGCTCAGCTTTGCCTGCGCTCGCTCAAGTTGTCACAGCGTTACAAATGTGCCACAAAACCAACCAATCGGAGAACTCGAGAAGGTCAATTCTGATTGGCTGGTCGTCTCCAATCATATCTTCTATCTGAGATGAGAGAGGGATTTTCGGTTGCCATCAGGCTGTTGACGTTCTTATTACACATCTATCGTTGACATTTACAGGACATGACAGACTGGAATGAAGAGAATAGCACGCCACAGTGTCAGGTGAGTTATACATTTCTAGTTTTCTGATATCACGTTATTGTTTGCAATGCCTGAGTTTGTTAGCCGGCAACATAGCTATAGGGGTAGTTTAAGCAAACTGCTAACAAACCGTAGCCTACATGTACATGAACCCTTCTGAGGTACAGGCTCTGTGCACAAGATGGCGTCTATCAATTTCCGGCGGCTGGGTGTGCGGCTGAGTACTTCCGGTTTGAGTACAGAGTTTTGACAGCTTGACAGTTTATGTCACACCGAGAGCAAGAATGAGCGGATTTCGGGGTAAAGAAAAGCGATTGGCCTTCCAGCGTGTAAGAAAGTCGGCACTAGATTGCTGTGTGCCCCTTTGTACAAATTCGTCCCGTTATCAGAATCAGAATACCTTTATTAGTCCCACAGAGGGGACATTTGCAGCGTTGAAGCAGGAAAGAGCCACAGACAGCTTAGTGTTGAATATCTTATGCGTTAAAAAGTACTAAGTTATAATATAATAAACAATATGCTAAAAAAAGTACTAAGTTATAATATAATAAACAATGCTAAAAAAAAAAAAAGATAAAAAGTTACATAATTTTCAAAAATACAGATAAAAAACAAATCAAATCTACAAATCAAATCCTGTAGCAGTTCTTAGGATTTAGCAGCCCGGTATATATATTACAGTTATTAAAGATGGCATATGTATATAAAGTATATATTGCACATAAAGCACATATTGCACATAGTTTGACGGTATTTAACAGCAGCAAGTTACACAATGTTATAATCGGGAGATAAGTTTCCATTCATTTCGGCAAGCCTGGGCAACAACGATTAAAAGATTTCTTGCTCCCAAACCAATTGTGTATTTCATTACAAAAAGCAGTTATACCATACTATGTTTAGGTAGGCCTACTAATGAATTATATCCTCAAAAAAACGCACACATACATAACAAAGGAAAATACATAATTTAATAAATCCACAATATGATAAAATGTTACAGATTAATTTAATACACTTTTACAAAACATAGGTTGATGTTATATCGGGGGGAAAAACCCATATTTAAACATTTCAATTACTCTCTGCATATTTAAGTAATGTTAGTTTATATAACAGATGAACAATATCCAGAAAGTAGATGCAAAAAATATATATAATGTGTGCATTTCCAACATATCCTCTGAAAGAGTGTTAGTCGTTGAGTTGAGTAGTGAGCCATTAGTTTTTTTTTCGTGGTGCGATGTCTGCTGAGAAGTCCTTGTATGCCTCGCTGACTTTGAGGACATCTGGGTCTGGCAGCTCCCCCCGCACGGTCTTGTAACGTGTACTCCTTTGAACATGTTTATATGATAATTAGGACTTTAAGAAAAATTGTACACTCAGACAACAATCACAAAGTTGTAGCAGGCTACATACAATTACTTAGGACAATAGATATTACCTTACACCGTCAGCAACTGTAAACTGCTTTGGCTTAGTGGAAGTGAACACCATGTCACTCACACTGCCTGGTTTCACACCCTATTAATTACACAAAAGTATTGTCAAATTAATTGAAAAGGTCGTTGATGCAACATACTAAATCAGCTCTTGGCACAAAGGAAATACTCATTACACCGTGGATTGGTTGTGAACACATACTGTACTTACCATTGTTCTTGGCTTGTGCCATCGCTGCTCTGTTTCAGTGCAGCTGAGGACAGGAGGTACAGCAGCCAGGTTGAGTGTGGAGTAGTGTGCGGTCTGGAACAGCAGTGCAACATTGTGGTTGCAGAGTGCTGTTCCAGCTACACAGGAACACTTTGCCACTGCAATCTCCACAGGTGAACAGTTCTTAAAACAAAATGTCAGTCATTTTACATTTAGGACACTGCTTCAATACAACACAGACAAATGAGAAAGCTGAGAGCAGGCTGATCAGGCAAGTAATAGGTGTGGGAAAAGGCTAAACCATGTCAGGTTGTCAGTCACATCACATACACAGAAGTTCTGCTGTTTGGAATACTGTAATTTAAGGACATTCAAAACAGATACTCTTGTATAGCCTGTCTCAGCTCTCTCAATGTATTATCTTATATTATAACTACATAAAATAGTGTTAGTAGAACGTTGAACAGCTTAACATAGATGTAGGGTACAAAACCCGCACTTACCAAACACTGGCCAACACAAATAATTGGACCCTACATGGATTATACTAACCATTCAGTAAAGAACAGCAGCCTACACAACCAGTTTCTGGGGTTTCCATGAAAGCAGACGGTTTTCAACCTCTCATTAAGAATCTTTGATGAAAGCTAAGTTTGGGTTTAGCTAATGTATTTATCATTTTAAACGAGAGGGTTACAAAACGAAAATAAATCTGTAGCCCCTTCATGCTACACACACATAGCTAGCTACCAGTTGATGTGAGCAAATGTATTGTCACTATGTAATCTGTTGCAACACGTCAGCTTGCTGGGCTTATTTGAATCCTAAATCACAGGTTACCTACTCTTGCCACATCAAAACCCCAGAACATGAACCTGATTGAGGCTTTGAACCGATTAACACTTTTTATTTTCCTCCCTACTCTGAGATCGTGAGGCTTGTCATGCTTTCTCATGGACCTGTAACAGCTAGCCCTGATGCTCACTCTCCCTGAAGGTAGATCTTTATTTGAAACTGTGGGGAATTGAATATCATTCATGTTATCCAAAAAAACGTAATAGTACATCATTAAAACACTTTACACTGTATCAAGACTGTCAAGTTGTCAAAGTTAGCCAGTAACTACAGCTTTGTTTGTCACTTACCTTCATAATTGTCGATGTAACTGGATATGTAGCTACATCTTGAACCCCTTTTCTCTTTTGCTCCTCGGGGCTGAGCCTGTCGCTTGTACCAGCCGATGTACATCACTGATGTTAACCTTCGGTAGGTCTTGGAGACATCGAGTGTAAAATAGTGCCTATACAGTATAATATCTTACGCTATCTCTCTCGCTATCTATTGCTATCTATTGCTCTTCCCTCTACCGCTCTACTGTAGACCGGAAGTTTACAACCGCACACCCAGCCGCCGGAAGTTGATAGACGCCATCTTGTGCAACTAGCCCATTGATTACTTGCTGTAAGCATTAGAGATGGCAGAATGACAAAACATGTTTCTCTCTCTATCACAATTTTGGGTTGACCAGAACCTGGACCAACTTCTGTTTCCTGTTCTACAATGGGCATAGAGCTTGCGTTAATTTTCAACCGGACAGATGAGGCTAGGATACCGGATAAAGTTAGCAACACACGTTAACCATGAACAGCCTATTAATCCGTTCTCTTAATGTTATTTCTTCCAACGTTGTGGAATTAGAGAAAAGGGGCTTCTTAACGTGCTTTTATCCGGGGTGGAAGGAGTTCAATATTAGTTAAATATAACATTGGGGCGTGTGATTGTAGTGGGTGGAGGTGGTGAAATGAGCATATCCATTTTGGAGTTCAAGCTAGTATAATATAGTTAACGTTACACAATAATAAGGAAGAGCCATATAATGTCCTTGTGATTCTGTTGATTATTACCTGTCTGTATTATGTTGCAGCTCAGCTGATTTTGGATTGATGGCAAAGGGAGAGGGACTTAAGTGAGAGTGAAAACACATGGTACGTTTCAAATAGGTCAGCAATTTCCCATTCTATAGGTTGCTAGATGTATCTAACCCTTTCTCCTGTCTCCCTCTTTCAGCACAAGAACCCCAGGGGGATTCAATGGAGCCTGAAGACCTGCACTGAGACCCTCACCCTGAGCCTGAGTCTCAACTCCCAGAGCTTTGCAAGCCTCTCCCTGTTCCTTATTTTGATTAAACAGACATTAAGCTTACTAATGGTGTGGTCTTTGTTTTGTGAAAAATATGATTACCTCACATATGTTGTTGCTGTTGTTGTCTTTTGTGATAGTTAAATTGCTCCTGCTGACTTGAGCCAGACATTCTTTCCTCCTCTCTGTATCAGTGGGGAAACTTTGCATGTGTACTCCTTTCTCTGAGCGATTGGAGCATCCCCAGGCAGCACAGCAAACCATGGGGGAGACGATATGCCAGGACAACACAGAGGAAAAGGCTCAGACAAACTGCATGATATGCTATTCAATGTTTATTGAATTCCATTTATTTACAATGGATGTTCCTAAAGCAACACATTTAACATCATCATCATGCTGCTGCTGCTAGTCCTTTGACTCATTGTGCTGTCAGTTGACCATCAGTGATAGGCACCTGTGGGTCTCCTGTCCTTTCTGAAAGTCATAAAGATTACATTAGTACTTTAGATTACTTGTGTCCTCAATTACCATGGGATTACTGAAACCACCATGAATTAAAGAAATGGTAGAAATGTATCTAATCAGAATTTTGAAACCTTCCTTCCCTCCCTCTAAATATATCAATAAACATTAGGATGTGATGCTCCTGACTACCATACAGGTTTAAGAAGATAATATTTGTTTTAAAGAATTCAAAGCAATAAACAACAGGCTCTTTAACCAAGGCAACGTTAGCCTAACATGTATGTTAACAGGTAAGATAGCTGTTCACACTATGTATATTTTCTACTTTCTACGTTGTAATGCTATGTTATTTCTATTTAAGATGTTTACATTTTCAATTGTTTAACTCTAGTCTTTTAACTGTCTAATGTACAATGCCTCCTTGTCTTTTGCTGCTGCAGCGTAAACATTTCCCCAATTGGTATCAATAAAGTACTTCTTATTTTATCTTAATCCTCAAATATTAGCACATTTTACTTTAAAAAAAAAAAACACATTGATGTAACTACATACACATATCGATATGTTGTATACATATTGCAAATCAAAACCTTTATTGACCACTAATTACCAAAAATTGCATTTCTATCCTGTTATTAATGCATTCAAATCGTGATTCAAATGGCCCGCCACAAACTTCCGGGAACTTTCTGAGTCTCTCTGAACCACGTGATGATCAAGCATTTTGGACTTCCGCTGTCGCAACTCTTCTCTCTACATGGCGCTGGACCAGCCAATCAGAATTGACCTTCTCGAGTTCTCCGATTGGTTGGTTTTGTGGCACATTTGTAACGCTGTGACAACTTGAGCAAGCACAGCAAAGCTGAGCGCGCACAGGCTGGAGAGGTGGAGCGAGTATGGAGTCAGATTTGGGTCAATATTCTAGCGCACAAAACAAGCTACTCACGAGCGGAACATTTGCTTTTACACATGTATGAAATGACCCTCGCGCGCAGATTAACCCCCCGCTGTACACTTTACGAATATAATAGTTTTTTATGGACAACTTTACCATTCATTCTCGTCCACCTGATCTTGCAGCTGTCACTCCTCGGGTCTTGGTAGTTCATGCATTTATCAAACCTGGCAACTCCGGGCTTCCTGGCAGCTGTCAATCAAAGTCCAGTGGCTCCGCCCCAAAGTGCCAGAAACTTTTCATGCGCGCGTAGACAGACTCCGCGAGTGAGTGAAGCTGACACTCCCGCGAGCGAGCAAGAGGGCTCTCTCTCCTCGCGGGGGTTTAATCTGCGCGCGAGGGTCATTTTAGGCGTGTGTAAAAGCACATTTCCCGCTCGTGAGTAGCTTGTTTTACGCGCTAGAATATTGACCCAAATCTGACTCCATAGCGAGCGGGGGAGAGAGAGCGCGTGCAGCGGTCTGCTTGCGCACGGAGCAGGAGTTTTATGAGAGAAAATATATTTCTCTGTGCTCAAAAATGTTCAAGTGCGCGCTCAATCACATTTTCTATGCTCAACATGTTTCATTGCGTGCTCAGGATAGAGGCACAAATATAACGCCATACACGAGCGAGCAAGAGGGCTGTCTCTCTCGCGAGCGCATAGCCGCTCGCGGGGGTTTAATCTGCGCGCGAGGGTCATTTCATGCGCGTGTAAAAGCACATTTTCCGCTCGTGAGTAGCTTGTTTTGCGCCCTAGAATATTGACCCAAATCTGACTCCATAGTGAGGTTGTCCAGGCTCTGATGGACCCGACACCTCAGAAGCAGCAGAAGGCTTTTTTGATAAAAATGGAGGTCCTGAACCCTGCAAGATTAACATCTGCAGGATCCAACAATCCCCTCACTACCAGAGAGGTCAAGTTCAATGTTGGCTATAAAAACCCAGCCTATTCTGAAAGATATGGCATTTAAAAATGTGCAAATGGTACGTTTCCAAGCTATTTATACTGATTATGGCTGAGGACAGATCAATGTAATCCAATTATTTCCCTGGGCAGATCAATGCAGCAGAAGATGCACTATTAATAATGAATGCACTAATGCAACAAATGGATCCTTTAGTGACACCTAATCAAAGACTTCACCGAAATGTCACATATTCTCCTTTTAACAGCAAAATACAAAGTAGAAACAAATGCATTTAACCTCCAGACTTGAGCAGTTTGACTCATCTGCAATCCTTAGCTGAATACAAAGATCACCCTGCAGAGAGATATATCAATACAGCGTTGTGCACATTGTGTTTCGCCTTTTAAATCTGTTGTATCTGAGATCAACTATAGACATTCTGGGCTCAGCTGTCATTCTTGTTTTAAAAAGACAGCAGTGAGTGTTTGTCAAAACAAATATTGTACAGCAAGGCATTTAAAAACATATACAAAGGTTGACATGAAGTTCTGTTTGCTTTGAGGTCTACACTGAGCCTCAATGGCTCAAACAGCATAATAAAGGAGGATTAGAGAATGAAAAGGCTGCACAAACTACTTTATACAGTGTATTCTGAGTTGGCCAATTAACTGGGGAGGTTTAAAGAACTCTGTAATGAAATCCACTTCATTGAATATACAGTTTAGTTTATCACGTACAGTAAAACACCTGTTGCAGCTTCAACACGATGGAACTAATATGTGATGCTAACTTTTGCCAGTAATAAACAACCAAACACTGCGCATGAGTGATTCAACATGTGCCCATAAGGTGTTATTCTCTTTCTATGTGTTAGATTTTGACAGTTTTAGAAAATTGATTCTTGTCAACATGGCGTCTGTCGATGCTAAGTAACAAATGGTGAACAAGAGAACATACAAGCAGAGAACACAGCAGCTGTGGCTTCAGTTTTACAAATGGCTGGAGTCTGTCTGCTGAACAGCTTTCAATGGACACCCCGCTAACACTGACTTGATATTATTGACTTTAGCCGACTGTTACATGGATTTGATTTAGTCTGCTGCTGAACCGGTCGATTTTTAAGATACTGGTGTCTTACTGTACATTTAATTAACAAACACATCTGGTTCTCTCACTTCGCAAGGGGGTCCAAGGGAATTTCACCTTGAAAGGAATTTAATTGTAATATGCAAATCAAGCCTTGAGAGTGTTTTGATATTAGATTGCATGAAAACAGTACCAAAAAACATCAACATATTCAAGTAAAAGAAGAGGCTTACAATCTGTATGTAAAATGTGAGGAAACCGGATGTGTATGTTTGTGATAAATCATTTCTAAATGTGACTCTACACCCAGTTATTGACAGTTGGTACTTGTGTTTGTGAGGATGCAGCCTTCAGTTTATCATTGACATTTACCACACATAGGAGTAATGCAGGACACAGCACAGGAGTTTGTTGCCTCAGTGTTGAACTCCAGCAGGTGCCTCACCACTGATCCAGTTTTAATTAACTTGGATGACTCATCTTTGCAGCCTTATCAAACCTTTTAGAAATGTAGATTCGTTTGAATGCAGACGCTTAGATGGAAAGCTTAAATTTCTAACTTTAAACCTGGCATCTCAAACAAAGGTTTAGGTGCTTTCAACATAAGAGAAATGCCTTCAGTGGCATAGTTTATGTTCATATGTTTCTTGGGACTTATTGCCTTTGTCTTGGGACTTATAGCTTTTTACACAACATGAAATATAAAACACTTATTAAACATCTTTACACTAATGAACATGTGCATTCAAGCTACATTAGATGAAACCTTAATGATCCTCGTGGGTATGTTGAGATTTTCTTTTTTATTATTATTATAGAGTTGTATTGCACGGCATCTCCTTAGTGAATAATTATACCATTTTCATGTTAGGTGTTCCATTAAGAATCTTTTACTTTTAATAGCAGTGTGATATATTGTGTAGCGCCGAGGGGACCAAGCCAACCTTGAAAGAAAACAGCAGCACCTTAAGTCTTAAGAAAAAAAAGAAAATTCTAAACGTTTCATCTTTGCCTCTTATAGGATATCTAATATTTAAATGTCAAAGTGAATGTAGGAGATAGCTATCTCTGACGAGGTTCTGTGGAATGAAGTAATCTAAATGCATTTCTGCCCTGACACAGCACAGTTTGTGCTGGGCCTTCATTTGGTTTATAGAAATGTTGCAGATGCCAGAATGATCAATAACCCTATTAAAACGACCAAAGAAAAACACACAGTCCATCTACATTTAGGAGGCTCTGCAAACGGGGAGAGTCGGGGAATTTAAATAGATAAATGTGCCCACTTTAATATAAATGTGCCTGTGTATGAGAGCATGGATGACTTTGTGTGTAAAAGCATTAACAGCTAAATTAATTCAACAACATGTGGGTGTTGCAGACGTTTTTTTAAGAAAGTTCACTACAAAGAAAAGCTAACTTGTAAACAGTAGCACCGCAGCAGTCATTCACAAGAAAATGTGTTCTTGTTAAGTTTCTAAAGTTATCACTATTGGGTTAGCATACTATCGTTTTAAGTAGTTTTGAGTGTGGACCTCATATGTGCGAAGGAGAAAGGAGTCAGAGAATCACCTTGGGCACCTAATTAATTATGTATTATAAAACACAACGAATACTGGATAATACAAATAATAAGTTGCATCATCACAGATAATATGTTTTTTTAATACTGCAGATATCCCAAACAGGAAGCTTCCGAACCCACTTGAAAGAAAATGGTAATACAAAGTGCAGCAGAGCAGACTAATGGATTCCACATAGACTGACATTTTAAAAAGGGAACAGATCTATTGCGCCACGACTGATTAATAACACACCTGCCTCCATCCATAGGGATGCTTATTAACATATGAATTTCAAATAATTTATACTTCACAGCATTGTCCACTAGCGTCCAGCTGTTATTTGTTGTCACAGAAGCTTTAATACACTGGTATGTCCCTGGCCAGAATGAGAAGCAGTGCAACACCCCGGGTGGGAAAAAGAGTTAAAGATACGGCCCAGAAGGCACAAAGAGCAGTCCTTTCCCAAATGACAATAATGGATGTGTTACCCTTCTGATTTACATTTAAATGAAAACCTTTTATCTGCTGGTCTACCTACTAATGAGCAAACTCTGCTTTGACGGATGTGACTCCTCTTCCCAATGGAGTCAACCAACATCATAATGGTGTAGAGTAGATATACAGTGCAATTCTTAGGATTTGTTTAAAATAATTTATAAAGGGCATATTATTTTTCTTAAAGGCATTCTCAAAAAGCTGGAAAAAAGGAGGTCGAGGGGAAACTGAGGGCAGAAAGAGGAAGATCTTAGCTCAAAGTGTAGTGTGTGTTCTGCACATATGCTACTAATGTGTGTGTGTGTGTGTGTGTGTGTGTGTGTGTGTGTGTGTGTGTGTGTGTGTGTGTGTGTGTGTGTGTGTGTGTGTGTGTGTGTGTGTGTGTGTGTGTGTGTGTGTGTGCACTTTGTATTAGTTTTAGACTTCAAAGGAAAGGAGTTTTGAAGCCTTTGTGAGAGTATTTCTTTGGGATAATTTTAAAATACTGTTTGTGTTGCTGATACAGCTCAATCTGTTTGGTAAACGTTAATAAATAACTCCTTGATACATGAGATGTAATGGTTGAAAGACCTAAAAGCAATATTTATATAATATTCTTAGCTGTTACTGATTAGTTGTCATAATGTATGTTACCTTTCTCATGTGACTATTCAAATGTAAGAGACATGGACCTAATAGAGATATAATTAAGAAAAGTAAACTTGATTTCAATAGTATTTTATAAATACAACAAATATCAGCAGATGATAACAGCATCATGTGATGGACACCAATAATCAAAGTGTTTCTGCACCTTTATGAGCAGGTATGTGAAGCACAGCAATACGAACATATCAATACACTGCATACACACTGCAGCAGGTGCTTGGTACACTTTCAATTAGTCTCATCTACACAGCCAACAGATTTAGTTTTAGCTTGAATGTGGCAAATACAGTCCTGCCATATCTTGCAATTACAGTATAGGCATTTTCTGACCTTTTTTATTAATGAGGCACACCAAAAGTATATACATAAAGCAGTAAAGATGCTTAACCATTATGCCACTTTCATGAAAACACTGTAGGCTTCTATGCATCTAGCCTCCAGGTACTAGGCCACTTCTCGGCCATGCTTATGATTGATTGCTTCTGTGCCATGTGTTTATGCTTGTATGTGGGTGTGTGACAGAGATAAAACAAGTAAAGACATATCATTTCCAGTTTGCCAAACAGGCAACCATCTGGCAAAGACATTTTAGTCATGATTTATGACAAACATAGCCCTGTATGTGTTACAAGAAAATGGAAATCACATTGTTTACCTCCAGGTTGTTGTCATGTCAGTAACACCGTTCTGAAGTGTGATGGGTTTTTTTCCCCACTCGGTTTAACATGCCAGTACTGTTTGAGCTCCACTTTTCACAGAAGACGCAGAATGTTTTTTTTATTTCCACTTGCTGTAACAACACCTCAACTATCACTGTTTGACAATGGATCACAATTGTACCAAAAAGCAAAGAAAAAAATAGATACTAATGAATAAAAAAATAATTATTTGTTTGAAACCTTAAGGAGTTGTGATAAAACTGACTACCATGATAACAGAAGCCTGGTACATAAATTGACGTAATGAAGCTTCATTTTCACATTAACTCAAGAAATCAATCAAAACTTGTGATGCTAAGAGGAAATAATGACTTGGCTGATGGACCCCATTGAAGCAGAAAATAACCTTACACTGTGGTAGGTTCGGGGAAAGTGCTCCAGCAAATACTTAGTCATGTAGGTGCATGAACAGAAATTAATTACATCAGCTAACCTGTACCATCTTTCATTTTTCAATCGGAAGAAAAATCGACAGCAACAGCACAGGTATTATCCGTAGAAACATGTCTTCCTCACCTTACTGCTCAACGCAGTAAACTGCCAAATATGGGGTTTAGATGATTTGATGAAAAATATTGGGCACAACAGCTTTTATAAATTCTTCTTCTTGACCTAGAATACAATGAAGGGAGGATCCATTTATAAAGGAGTGTATGCATCATGGCCACTAGACGCCTACTGAAGTGCTCCACCACTGACACACCTCTGCTTGTCATTAAGCCAAAGGGCTTCTACCGACGACATGGAGTGTGACTTCCAATTAGTTTTTTTTGGGATTTATTAATGGAACTGTTTAAGAAAGAATGTGTTAAAGAATGTTAACGGAGAAATGGAATTCAAATGATTGCACACAGCAACGTTATATACTGTATAGCGTAGCATGAGCTTTGATGAGTTTGTATGACTCCTAATGTAAATGCTAGCTTTAAATAATCATTTTTGGCAGATTTGTTTTTCTATGAATGAAACAATACATGATTTAAGTGATCATTTATAAAGACTTATTTTAAAAGGCATTATTAAATATCTAAATCTCAGCAACCATGTGTAAAACATATTGTTAATTCCCATATAGGCAAATAAGAAACCAACATAAAAAAGTGATGCTGATTTTTGCCTGGAACTCAAAAACATAATAAGCTTTAATATTCACAATTATTGAAACTTATCAATGTAGAAGTAAAAGGGTCATACAACAAACCGTCAGGCTGAGCATTGCAGCTATCTGCAGCTTTCAGTCCATTTTTTATAGAAAATAAATAAACTTCCCTACGAGAACCAGCGATATTGACAACATCCCTATATTCTCTAATATATCCCAATATAGACTATTAAAGGTGGGGTAGGTAAGTTTGAGAAACCGGCTTGAGATACACTTTTTGTTATATTCCATGGAATGCTCTTAACATCCCGATAGCAATGAATATCTTAAGTGCTTTGACAATAAATCCATAAAAAAATGTCATCTGTGGAAGCCGTGGTACTGTAAAAAGCACGACCAATCCGTTTGGATTGCCGCCCTGTCAGCCTTCCATCTCGTGCACGCACAAATGTATCTCGTGCCCTCATTGGGCGTGCATTGCAGCAGTACTTCAACGACTCGCCAGCAACAGGCGGCCACTTTCACCAGTCTGCTGACGTCATGTGCGCGTTCATGTGTGTTGGAGGAGGTGCTCTGTAAGGAAGTCTGAAGGAAGGGGCGGATTCTTTTCTGCTGTGTACTTTCAAATTTTAGTGCACACTCGAGACGGTTTCTGAAACTTACCTACCCCACCTTTAAGTAATAGAAATCAATTTGTTAAGTTATTTGTATGTGATCAAAACAACTGCTGCTGCTGACCATATCTGACATGCCTACTTCAGTCTGAGCCATGCTCATTTATAATTAGCACATACAGAGCCATTCCAATGTTTGTATCTACTGCAGTGCTCAAATGACATGCATTATTCCACACATATTCTTCCACATACATTTCATGAATACCTGTTAACTTAATACTACTAGTGCAAACATAATCAAAGGAAGCATGTAAGTACATATGGTCTGTGTGTGTGTGTGTGTGTGTGTGTGTGTGTGTGTGTGTGTGTGTGTGTGTGTGTGTGTGTGTGTGTGTGTGTGTGTGTGTGTGTGTGTGTGTGTGTGTGTGTGTGTGTGTGTGTGTGTGTGTGTGTGTGTGTGTGTGTGTGTGTGTGTGTGTGTGTGTGTGTGTGTTTGCGTGTGTGTTTGCTGAATATCCGAGTGCTGATGCTGAGTGCTGCTTCGGAAGTAGCCGATTTCAGTGTGTGCACACGCATACAGCATTGCTCATTTGTAGCATGACTGAGATGGCTCTCACTACGGAGCAGAATCGCTAATGATAATATATCCATGTGGACTGGAGCAATGAAGAGATACAAGACACTTTCACAGCCTCCAGTGGTCAAAATAGCACAGCTAATGTAATACTCCAAAATGTGTCAATTTCCACCTGCACATTAATTCCATGAACTGTGTAAATTCTCTTGCGGGGAATTAAGAGTAAACAGTGCCAGAGAATGCTAAATGTGTATAGTCGGGAACCCCAATAAACGGTTTTAGTTTGAGGTCATTTGTAACATAATATCGCAAACAATTTAGAGCTCCAGAAAGGAAGCAATGCAACCTTCACACTGCAGAGTAACAATAAGAGAGGGCTGGAAATAAACTAATTTAAGATCAGGTCAGAGTATGAACGGCACACTGGGGGAAACGTTTGGCCAAAGAAAATACGTGGCAGAAGTTAGGGTGTGTGTATTGTGGTATACAAGGTTGGTTCAATCTCCAGAGCATGAAAACAATTGAAAACGCAGTTTCTCTAAACATGTTTTAGTAATGACTTTATGACTCACTTTAAAGAAGTGTTACATTCTCAAAACAACTGATTTCGTAAGGCCTTGTGTTCAAAATAGAGATGGTGGTAACCTACCGTTTGATGTCCAAATATAAACATGATTTATTATTTGAATTTCCCTTCCCTTGATAAAAATGTCCCTATAAAAACATTTCAGTATGAAATTCAGAAATACTTCAATTCATTTGGTTATATTTATTGAGTTGGCCCTGTGTGAAAGAATGTGATTCACAATATCTTGGAGGGCTTTCTGCCCTCCAAAATATTGAGGCGGAGCTGTGTGTGCAATACTTAAAAATAACCTTCTGATGAGAGTCATTGATGCAATCAACAGAAACATACTGATACCTGACTTTGAGCTACCATCACATGGTAGATTTATGTAAAATAATGTCTAACTAATGATCAACAAACTTCAAATTACTTCAGATTATTGTATGACTGGCGACACTTATTGTCGCATCCAAAGCTTATTGAGACTCACTGAGCGATTTGCCTCCTTTTGTCCCACATGAGCTTTCCTTTTTTCACTGGACATTACAATAAATATTGTAATGTTTAATTACCTTGAAACAAATTAGGATGTGATCAGTCCATCAATGTCATCTGCTGAGCTGAGTTTATATTACCTGTGGTCTTTTTAAACCAATTCAGTTTCTGGATGTCAGTTCAAACGATTGCCTCACTCATTGTACTGTCTATCTCCCGACAGTATGGGTGGAATCAAGATGGACGTAAACAACTCCTAGTTTTGATGATTTAATCAAATCTAAATAGGTTGTTAACCTTAGAAGAAAAAAGGACAACAACAATACACCAATTAGGATCACACATATCCCATACACATTAAATCACATTCAATATAATAATCACACTTACTAGTGGCCTCTCCTGATTCCTCAATCTCAATTACGTTAATTTATGTATCCCCTCTATTTATACACATCAATAAACCCCGCGAATCTTCATCCAGATTTAAAGTCACACTCACATAAACTGAACCCCATTAATTTAACCCTCATACACCCAACACAAAACCATGAATTTACAGCACACTCATCAAATACCTGGCTTCTGCTGTGTGATAGTGCCTCTGCTGTTTCCACTCTATGGTTCATGTTATATTTCAAAGGCCATGTTGTTATGGAAGACAGGCACAGAGTCACTTGGCTCATCACTAAGAAAAACATTTCCCTACCTTCAAAGGATTAGGGACACATGGTGTTGGAAAAATAAGAATAATTAGATGAACAACGGAGTAAAGACATTTTCTTACTGCTACAGGGTTTTAAGATAAGTCTTAATGTCTTCATAATTTAAAAACAAATGTATTGTATAAACAGACCGCCTAAAGCTTCTCCACTCTATAAACTGTATGGACAATAACAAACCTTAATATGTACCCTTATACACAGACATTAATTAAGTGCTGTCACTCATTTCACATAATTAATTAAATTTGAAGCTATTCAATGCATCACATGTGACATTGAATGTGTTCGCTTTAACACTAGGGGAAATTACGCATTTTGGATTTTACAATTAGAATTTAGAGATCCAGTTTTATAATGTCTTTATAATGTAAGTCTATCTTTTTTATAATAGCAAAACATAAACAGCATATGCCTTAATACAAAAAGATATGTCTCAACAAGACAATAGTGTGGATGCTTAATTTAACCAGATGCCTCTTGAGAAAATGCAACACATGGCTCGCTCATATCATCCTCAGTGAGAGACGAGCATCTCTCGAGTTGGGATGATGTAACTCACTCATCTCAAGTTTCCTGCCGCAGTAATTGTTCTGAAAGTGTGTAAGCTCACTGTGGCCTTCTGTTGACATTGTTGATTCAGAGAGGGCCTCTTACTGGACTCCAGGGGTGGACACTGTGCCAGCAGCAGGAACAAGGGACTGTATGGTGGCAGACGTGATGGAGGGCCCAGCTTTGTTCCACTGTGCATTCGTGTGTGTGTGTCTTTGAGTGTGTGTGCGGGCGTACGTAAGAGGGCTCAGAGGAATACTGGGTCATTATGGCTGTGTGGAGGGTGAGGGTGTGACAGGGATGAATGTATCTTTGCCTGCCCTTTGGTCAGCAGCCATCAGAAGTATAACAGATGGAACTGATGAACTGTTTCCATAAAGTTTAGGCACTTTACAAGCTGTGGTGTCCAATTATTTTTCATCATGTGCTCACTGGAATGTATGATACTGTAACAAAGAGCACAAACGGTCCGAGCAATGTCAAAGAGGGACTGATAATAGCTGAAGTCTATTTTGCTGCAGTATAACTGTAAAACCATGAGAAAAAATGCATTCATTTATTTTCATTCATACTGATGTCAGTCATGTTATTATTTGTGTAATAGTTTTGATAGTTCATAGAAAGCTGAACTCTCTGTAGAAAAATAGTAATTGATAATTCATAATAAAAATTGGTCATTTCAGCCCACATCAAAATATCTACAGTATGTAGGATTTCACAGGTTGAACATCAACACCATGTAGAGGAACATGTCACGGTACCACTTTACAATAAGACTACCCTTATAAAGGATTCATAAAGGGTTTATAATTAGGTTATGAATTAGGTTGTAAACACTTTATTAATCATTAAGAACCATTTATAAACCAGTTCTAACATAGTTTTCATACATCAGCACAGGCTCACTATTTGGCAAGATGACTAAGCCTTATATTGGCTACTTAGCCAGAATCAACTCAGTGAGCAACAGATACCAAGGATGCTGGCTGATGAAGAAGAAGAAGTAAGCTAGGTAGCCAATATAAGACTTAGCAGTACAGATACATGTGGGCTCACTATTTGGCAAGCAACCAGTTGCCCTGTTTATCTCATGTCTTATAAAAGCTTATTCATGATTTATAAAGTGTTCACAACCTAATTAATAAATGAATTACAAACTATTCGTAAACCCTTTATAAGGGTAGTCTTATTGTAAAGTGGTACCATACATTTAAATGTAATCATAATATTTAGATGAAGTGTTGTCTCGGATGTTTTTAGTTGTGATCCTAAAAAGCTGGTATACTTGTACCTGATGTTTGCTTAAATAGAAATAGGCATTTTAAATTACTAATGCTCAATCTCATCTGACAATATATGAAAATGATGGGTTTATTTGGAGTTTTTTCTCACGCAATGAAACAATATACATAAAAGTCTATAGTATATGTTCGAAGGCATACATTCTATTGCTAAATATGTGGTATAATTCTTCAAATCCGTTAAAAGCTGCCTCAATCACACAAATATTCTCGAGAGGACGGCGTTCTGTAACCTTGACAAATTATGCATTTTGCCTCAGGCTTTCAAGGAATTACTTTGCCGTTAAATATATTCATTTTTCTTAAAGAGGATGACTTATGTAAACCTTCCCATTACACCTGTGGGTCTGGTGGTCTTCCATGGGATTGCACATTTTCCAGAGTAATCTCTCATCTATTAATCATGGTTATGTTTTAATGAGGTGCACAGTATGTGTGCTAAGAGGAGAAAGGAAGAAAAACACCTCACTAGAACAGAGACTAGATCTCACAACGTGATGCTGTGTTGCACACCATTGTTCCATCTGTGTGAGATTTATTTTGGAGCTGGAGCACATTCCCTTCAAACACAGACGTAGAGTTTAAGATGTCAAATCTAGACAATCACATGAACATTAGGTCATTGAGTACATGAGCGAAACAAATGGAAGATAAGGCGTTCAACATCAGAAGAACAACCACTAAATGAAACAACCAACATCAACAGATGGTAGTACTATAATCATATATGAACATGATGCCACTGCGCATAAATGTTAATTAAATTATTTCCTGACAGTATTTTACACAATATTAAGAAGCAGGGACAAAAGATAAACTTGTGTGTTATAAATTCCTTTGATAAAAAGGAAACAAGACTATGAGAAAGGAAATCAAGGTGAACTTCTAAGGAACATCGAACCAAAAGGTAACAAGATAAAGTACTGCAAGTAGGATTTAATTTAGAATTGTAAATAATACAGCAAAGAGACAACTTTACTTATGAGTTTGTCAATTTTGGATGGATTCCACAAAAATGCAATGTTTTAGTTTAAACTCCAACAAATTGGCATTCTGAATTTACTACAGCTCTTTCCAAGTCTCCCTGGTTTATTCTCAATAGTATTAGCAGCTGAGGCTCAGGCATTGAGAGCTATCCACCAAATACAATTACTTCTCCAAAATAAAAATCTATAAAACTACTGTTCTACTAAGACGGAACAATGATGATGTCAATAGAAATAATATTTTAAAATGGGATTTTGCATCTGGATAACTATTTCGCCAGCAGCTCTTTCCAATACACAGCTCTATTCAGTTTTAGCAACAGTTCAGAACATATGTGATTAGTTTGTCCATTAGCCATGACTACCTTTCTGTTGGTGGAACGTATAAAGATTTTAAACCAGCTGTGCTCAAGCTGGGTTAGTCTTGACAGCGCCCCATTCGAAAACTCCAATTTAACTTCACATATTGGAGCATTTAGACTCCTGGGACCCACACTCATACTTTGTAAAGACAATATAAACAACCCGTTTTTGCTGAGCATCCTCATTTCTCTGCATGTGTCTTTAACAGTGATTTCAAGCACATCATTGATTTTTGCAAAATATTTAACCTGATACACGCATTAATCTTGTCCATCTTTTATTTTACACAAAGATAGGATACCCAGTACTTACTCTCCTCATGTTTCCCGTGTATAAATCTATTGATTTGTATAGCATACAGAACAATGACCATTAGGGCTGATGGAGGAATATTGATTATATACTAACCTTTTTCCTCTGTCTTGTGCAGTAGCTTCTGACACCAAAGCTCCTGAAAGGAACCTGCATACTATATTTAAACTAAGCTTTTGGTGCGGGTTGTTTGGTGAAATGATCGCAAAGGCATGCTCTTAAGTTGTTGAAACATAACAGATCCCTCCAGCATCAGTGGTCCAAACCTCCCAAGTAACAATCCATATTTGACCAATGGAGTGTGGCTGTCATCAAAGTATCACAATGAACTATCTTAAAGATGCAGTCTCTCTAGGACCTAGGCCCTAGGCTCCAAACAATGCTGCACAAAAAAAGTATTCCCTGTAAACAGCTTTGTCATACAAACTGCTATCGACTTTTTCTCCTCCTTCAGCCTTGCCCAGCCTTTTCCAGTCCGCCCTGTCATTCCACCCAAAACAATTATTTAACTTTATAATCATGACGCCGTATAGTTTGGGTGTAAATATGATGCTGAAATAAGCTTAAATTATATTTGTATCTCAAGCAAACTCAATGCTAAATATTAGTTTGTGTTATGATGATATTAATATTCTTTTCACTCTGAGTCTACAGTATGGTTTGCCCGTTGAGAATGACTTTGTTCTAGATTGTAGTTTTTTTCATTTCAGTACATCAACCTCCAAAGTTCTCTATTAGGAACAATCTATTTCAGTTTAACAGCAGCCTATATAATTATATTATTATGTTCTTGTCCTTCAGTACAACCATTTCAGTACAACACATTTCAGTGTAAAGATCTTGATTGCACATTTTTGCTCAAATTTTTTGAATGAATACCCTCGCAGTTTTTATGGAGGTCAGTTATGCTTATAATCAACTCTCAAATGTGCACATCTCCTTATGAGAAGGAGTTATTCAACAGGCTAAAATGAGCAATTCACAACACATTTGTCTAGTTTGGTGAATTCCACTTGGTACCAGATTGATAATAATAAGATGATAATGTTCCTGTTTTGGGCACTTTCATTTTTCTGGTTTACTTCTTGTTATTCATTTTCCCAAATAAAACAACTAGTAACTTAACACTGTAGCAATGTAAAGGATTGATCTGTGAATAATTAAGCATTATTTTTAATTACACTGATCTGTAATTAGTACAATGGATAACTGTGTAAAAGTATCTCTCTCTCTTCATGTACAAGGGCACAAAGAATAGATAGTAAAAGTAGAGTCTCAATAATTAATACACCTCTAGGCTTGTGGGAGTTCTGACCTCAGTAGTGTACTGACAGCAAGGCTAATAGAAAACCTAAATCACTGCAGCATCACCGTATTCTTTAAACAGAGCAGGATAATATGGAGCAAACATATAAAGACTTGCCAGCCTCCTCCAACGACCAGCTATCCATCCTACTGTTCCTCCATTGTCCCTCTGGTCTCATCACTAATGAAGAACTGATGATGAGGATAAATGTGTGTGCGCACAATGCATGTCTCCTCCTTAAAGACACTTGGACATGCACTTACACAGTTTATGTCCCCACCACGACAATACATGGACAGTCCATAATGCATTCACCTAATCAATGGCTGCATAAAGCTTCATGGACTCATGCCCATCAGCCTTTGCCATCACTCAACCGCCAATGCTGTTGAAGTAGGAGAGGATGGGTTAGTATCAGGCCATTGCAGTGTCATCCCTCTGCAATGCAAAAGTGCAGAAAGTATAGTCGGTGACCATTTTTTCTCCAAAACAATCCCTAAAGCAATGTGAACCATTTCTGTTGATTTCCAGAGAACATATTTTTCTTAACTGATACGTCCAGAAAAATGGTTTCCCAGAAAAATGTCCCTGCTTCAGTTATAAAAATGTCATTACAATTGAAGGTATAACTTCATAGTGTAGTTATTTTACAGCTAATAATAACCAACAAATAAAAAAACTCTTGTTTTGTATTGTGATAGTCTGAATAGGTTATGCTATCACAACAACACACATCTATCTGGAGGGCTTCACCTACCAAACACATATTTCACACAGAAATCTGCATAACAAAAAGCACATTAATTATTATTTATGGCAAGACACTTTTTATTAACCAGGAGAGTCTGCATTAACATAGATCATCAGAGGAGTTTGGCTCACAAACAAATGATATTCCTATAAAACATCTTAGAGTATATTAGGACATCGAAATAATTAGGAGTACTCTTTACCATAGTGCATGCCAAAGACATCCATTTATTAACTTCAGTGTCATCAGCGTTGCAACCAATCTTTGGAGCTGAAGCTTTTTTGGGGCGAAACTTTATACACGTAATAAAATAAAATAGTACATTTCCGTGAGAAAGAGCTTAGATTGTATAAAGAAGGACAGCATGACAGCCCCAAAAATGAGGACCAAAACATGGTGTGACATCATGACTGACAGAGGCTCTGAGTAAACATGTTGAGCCGAGGAATTTTAGAGTAGGAGCATTCAGAGTGCGTGTGACTTCAGCTGTCCATTAACTGATTCTCTGTTTCAAACCATATTAAGATCTTTATTATTTTGGTTGGAACTGTATAAAAACATCTATTTACAGTCTATTAAAAAAAAGACTGGGCGCTTCACTACAGTAGGTAGCTTTGCAACATTTTCACAGACGGTTAGACAGCGCTGTTGTGCGATAAATATGTTCATATTTGTAATGTAAAGTTTCAGCAGACAGCAGATAATCATAAACGTAATACCTTGGCTCCACCCCTCAATCATTACTGCTCAGATTTGGTTGGCAATGACGTCACCAGTGCAAGATGCCAGCGCCAGGTTGGGATATTTATATTTATGGAGACACGGTGTCAATCAATATAAGCAGTCTATCGGAAATATCAGTCAACTAGAAATATTCAAGTCATTGTGGCAGGGAGGGGGAGTCAGAGTGTGACAATGCAGGATATGCAGGTGAAACTAGGTATGGTAAGATAACCTTATTCATGGCCTACAAATATGTTCTATACAAAATGAACCCTGGACATGTTTGCAGTGATTATGCTAAATGAATCTGTTTGCATCAACACGTGTTCTTGCATTGACTTTATACGTTTTGGAATATTATATGTTGAAGAGATCTCATGCCATAGAGATGCAAATACAACCACATTTTGAATAAAATAATAACAACTCAATCAACAAAGAGAGTATGCAGAAAATTAAACAAATATTTGACCTGCGTCGATATAAAACTTCAGACTAGAAATGTATGTTTATGACTGAAAGAGAGAAAAAGTAGTCAGACAATGTGTGAATATATTATTCACTCAGGGAAAACATGGAGCAATTTGTCTCGTTAGACAGGTCTGGATTTAAAGTTGTTGAAAGAAGGTTGTCACCGGTGGCTGTCTCACAGGGATGACTTATGGGGGATATGTTGACTGAAGGCTTGTTTAGTTTTCTCCAGTGTTTGGTACCATCATTAATGTTTGAACATAAGCCCCTTTGTCCTTGTGATTCAGAATGTTTTATACAGCTTGAGAGCCATGTGTTCTCCTTTATGAGTTGTGATACTGTGTCCATTAAAACCAATAGTGTTACATAAAAATAAAATATGCTTATTTAAAATACTACATTCGAATGTATGAGGTTTTGTGTACAATATGGGGAAGTGTTAATTCAGTTTGTGTCACAGCATTCACTACACTCTGAATGCAATGTCTTCTTGATATTAGGATATGTAAACTTTAATTTTATATTAAAGCAACATATATATTTTGCAACCAGCTGAATACTCCGAATACCCCTCCCTTGACAAAAAAAGTGCAAAACCTTGATAACACTTTGGTATCTTTCAAGACCACTCCGAGGTTACTTTATAATAACACTAGTTTAGGAGCGACGAAAATAAGGCAGCAGTTGAGTTTATGTCAGAAAACTATGGTGGCTCTCAGGCTAAGGCCCTCTTTGGAGAGTGTTGTTTGTCCACTCTGGGATACTGTAGAAACAAGGTGGTGCAACATTGTGGACTCCATGGAACAGGACCCCTCCATATGTATATATGAAGAGCTTAGTCTAAGTCCAGGTGAATATAGTTGTGATTATTATATTTTATTGCTAGATAGATACCTCTACTTAAAAATACAAACCTATTTGTCTCAGGCTTGTTTTAACATGTAAAACAGTGGGATCACTCCACATGCATCTGTTAACCCTCCTATTGTCTTCATTCCCCCCCCCCCTTACTTTGGTGTTCACGGTCAAATTTGACCGGTCCTGTTTTTAACTGCTATTACATTAACACAAAAACCATTAATCATCACCAAATTTCATAACACCCTTTCAAACTATAAATATCAGACTACTGGTATACATGAAAAACTGCAGTAAATATACAAATAATAGACAATGAACATGTATTGCGTGTGCCAGGTGTGATCTATGTGGGGGGATGGGCACATAAGAGCGAGACATGTGTCAAATTGTTCTGTGTGTGTGTTTGTGTCAGTGGCGTAGCCACCATAGGGCCAGGGTGGGCCCAGGCCCACCCAGTTTACTCATTGGCCCACCCTGAGAAAGCTTCAGTGTCATTTTAATTATTTTTTTTTTTTATTTAAAAATTTAATTTTTGTATTATTATTATTTAAAAAATGTATTCACCCATTGAGAATATCCAAGCATTCAAAGTGAAATTCAAGTGAACAAATATCAAGTTTAATTAATGTTGTATGTGTTTTATCCTCTGAACCAAACTCATTTACGGTAAAAACTGATTGTTGGTTCCGGCCATAGACTGTATATATAAATGGACGTAGGGTCCGTGACGTCACCCATAGGATTCTGCAGAGTTGCCGTGAAGCCCTTAGTAGGCGGAGTCGGCCACTAACGGCTCAACAGTGACGTCAGAGTTCAACTCCCGCCTTCTCCAGCCTGCTCCAAATAAGGGCAAAGAGGCGGAGCCGAGACGGGACCTCCTGCCACCGAGCTGGAAGTTCCAGAGCTAGCTGAAGCTACCAAGCTAAGCTAACATGCTCCCATCTGCACGCTGCCGTCGCATTTTACGTTTCTAAGGTAAGCGGACATGAAACTATTCAGCAAAACTATAAATAATAATCTAAGTTATTGAGTTTTTAGCATAATACTTCAGAATCTTAAAACCCCTTAACGTTTGTATGCAATTGTGCTAAATTCAACACTGGAATCAAGCAAATATTAATATGTTTGCATGACATTAGTTATTTATATTTTGATATCACTTAACTATACGTTTAATACATTTAAGTCAAGCTAAGGTACATGTGATGGTAGCTAGTTAGTGCTCTTACCTTTGAGGCCTCCTCCAAACAGCATAATAACCAGACTCTATCATTAAAACTAAGTACCAGTTCTAGATCCTTGACTTGAGACACACAATTCAAAAGACAACATTTATTTAAAGACCAATCTTTATTTGAATGTGCCTCTTAACCTGAGATATTAGTTATACAGTAATAGTATTGACAATCTAAAAAAACTGAGCAACTCAACAGTCAACTTTATGTTTCTTATTGTCTAAAGCATTTATTATTTTCATTTTCCCCTCTCATATTCAGTGTGGACGGATTGAGACAGCATGGTGTCCAGAGAGCAGCAGAGACTTCAGGGAGAAACCTCCGTGTGATGGACGTCCTGTCTGTTGGTTTGGAGAGGACTGAGGGTCTTCCCTCTGCGAGGAGGACCAGGGCTGATGGAGGAGCCCATGCTGGGCAAAGCTGATACCAACTGCACAGGCCTAGTCTGTCACTTTATTTGACTAAATGTGGTTACTTATACATTTAATAGGTTTACACCTTCTGTCCATATGTGCTTTTTATTTAAAACATTTGATTAACTTTTGGTTCACATTTCAATAAATTGTATTTGTATTTGCTCTCCTTTTGTCCATTATTCTTACTGAACATGTTAGATTACACATTCACATCTGACTGAAGATTGGCCCCATTTATTTGTGACGTTGCAAACTCTGCAGTACAAGGCACAAGTGATGTGAAGCTCATAAAGTGAGGCAAATAGAAATAATCAGCGGATGGAGTGTAGATGTGGAAATAGCTGCATTCGATCAGCTGACTGTTTTTACAATAAAAGTAGTTTCTTAGTGAATGTCCTGTACTGGTCTTAAAATCTCATAACATCAGCTTTTAATGTTCCTCTTGGATGTTTTTCTTGACCCTCAGAGAAGGAGAAAATGTCCTGTCTTTCAGGCATGTCCTTTCCTAACAAAAATGACAGGAAACATAAAACATATTATTGCAGAACAAGTGTGTTATTTATGAAAGCGGTGTGTTTGTGTGTTTAGGGGCTGTAGATATAATTATTTTGTAATTGTAATGTTTTTTGTTTTTTTTAACAGTGAGCTACAAAGACAATCAGATTATGAATGAACAGTATGAAGTTCATCAACATTGAAATATATGTTATTATCAAAATAATATTTAACTGTTATCAAAACGTAGTGCAACTGTAGAAGCTTGCTCTGTTGTCTCACTGAAAGAATAACTTTTACCACGTTTTTTACAGACAATATTGAGAGATAAATAGTAGCAGTTCTCACTATGTGTTAAATATCTTTGCCTTCAATACATTAAATTAGAAAGCTGACAAAGTCGTATTGCTAAATATCTAAATGTAACTTTTTGCATGGAAAAAACCCTCAACTTAACTGATGTGTAGGTGATCTAGTATTTAGTATTGTTTAATGGAATGTATATCAGTGTATTCAAGTCAATACTTCATTAATTTAAACCAATATCTTTCTTGATTCTTTGTACAGTATGAAAAAAGAGTCTTTGTACCTGAGCTGAAGTTCACTGCTGTGAGGAGTCCAGTTCTGTCTCTCACTCTCTGGTCCAGCCTGTCTGCATCACCTGGACACCTTAAACAAACATATATATATATATATATATATATATATATATATATATATATATATATATATATGTAAAGTACCATGTGTACAAACAATATAACTGATTCTCTTCTGTTGAACATGTTGGATTGTGTATTGTCCGAGTCAGGGTCCTTTTTATTTTACTGTAACTTTGGAAGTTGTGTTACCAATGCTTACTGTTTATTTGATACCCATTTGGTAATGCAATTAATAAAAACAACAAGGTTTGGGTTCGTTCTTCAGATGACTGTGACGTTAACGTGTAAGCTCAATAATGAACTCCAGCTCAACCAACCATATTGTAATATCTAAGTAATCATCAAGTTACAAGGATGTAACCTTATTGTATCAACCTCAAACAGAAGCCGTTTGTTCAACAGTATTATCCCACTTAACGCTTAACACTTGTCTCTTTCATTTTAACCTTTTTAACCTTTGTATACAGTCTATGATTTTAACTTGGAGGCTACGATTAGCATCGTTAGCAGCACCGATATAGCTACTACTAGCTTACATGCTAACCCAAGCCTTACCATTCATTACGTAGCTGATTAAAATCATTAACACATAAATAAAGCACCCAAATTTCACTTACCGCATTCATGCAACGTCTGTTTTAACCGCAGAGCGAGTCACAATAGTCCGATATATAAGCATGAAGAACAAACAACCACGGCTGTTTCCTGGATGAGCTGAGCAGGCAGAGTCCATGTAGCTAGCTTCACGGAGCAGAGAGACAAGAAGCTAACAGTGGCAGTCACTTCACAGAGCCGTCACTCAATGTGACCACGCCCTAATTTATGCACAAACTTTAAGACCTAATATAAATAAAAGGATCGCGTTAGAAAACAATTCACTCACAGATCCATAATCATGAAGGTGGAATCTAACTATATCGATAATAAAATGTATGGAGCCAGGGGTAGAAACATGTTTTTTTCTGCTGTAAAATTGGGCATTTTAACATGGGGTCTATGGAAATTGCTCCTTTCTGCAGCCATCGCCTATCGGCCAATATATGAATTGCAGTGTGTGGCACTTCCGTATTGGCTTCCCGGCTCTACCCCACAGTTTGCCGCTTGGTTCCGGCACGCGCCATAATAACGTGAGAGAGGCAGAGAGCTGCCTGCAAAATAAATGATGGCTCAAAGTTCACCAATGAACTTTGCTTTTTTTTTAAACTTCAAGAAGAGTTGCCCCTCATCTAGCAGCGATCTATACGATCATTTTCTGATAACGATGAAATAGCCCCGTCTCCCTCTCCCCCCACCTCTCCTGCTGCTGGGCTGCCAGAAGAAAAAAATGTGTAACGGAAACTCTGCCGCACGGTGCCCTCGTCCCTTGGAAGAGGCGGAGAGGTGGGTGTTGTTCATCTGCTGGTGGACAGTCCGGAGAGATATACACAGAGTTGGGTTGTAACCATAGGTTGTAACGGAATACATGTAACGGCGTTACGTAATCAGAATACAAAAAGCAAGTGTATTCAGCTGGCGTTACATTTGAAAAACGAGTAATCTGATTACAGTTACTTTCGTAAACCTGAAGTGAATACATTTTGGAATACTTATTGGAATTATTGGTGGAAAATGTAATATTCATTACCGGCAGAACTGTGTGCACTGCACGGCTCTGCAGCATGTCGGTGAGCGAGAGAGAGATGCAGCGTGAGGCCCCGCCCCCGCACGCAGATGAGAGAGAGATCTCTTTTAAAATATATTGAAAGTTAGAAACGGAGATGGTTAGATAAAATGTGCAAGATAACGTTTATGTAGCATTTCTTTATTGTCAAAATGATGACATTTATAACGGGATCAAATCAAAGTGAATGGCCTGCTGCTGCTGAATGCATGGGGCAAGTGACTGGACAAAGTTTTAAAAGTTATTACATCGTTTCAGATAATAATAATAAATAATAATGATGATGATTCATTCTATTTAGGGGCGCCTTTCAAAGCACCCAAGGACACCTTACAATTCATAACATATTCTAAGGAAAGGTTTTAAGACAGTACAAAGAATGCAGTCCGGGTGATGTGTTTTATGTGGGGTGCAGATGAGAGGGAGCTGTCCAGAATGACACCAAGATGTTGTGTTTGTGCTCTTGATAAGCGAGATTAAAACAGTAAAATACGTGTCTCCTGTTCACCAAATCATACCCATCTGTTATGGAAAAAGAAAGTATTCCAAAAGGAATCTGCCACCGGTACCGGCGGGGATTGTTGTTAGCTTCTGATGCCAGAAGAAAAATATGGCCCACCCTATTTTTTACAGGCCCACCCTAAAGTACATTTCTGCCTATGCTACTGGTTTGTGTGTGCCAGGTGTGATTCACATGGGGGGATTGGGCACATAAGGGGGGGGCACATCTAGAGAATGTGTGTGTGTGTGTGTGTGTGTGTGAACACCATGGTTGTTACAAAATTGACTAAATAATCCAAAATTCAATGAAAGTGGTGATCAGCAATGTTATATGTTCACATGTCTACTGTGAAGGATAGCATAAAGCTTTAATGCAATCGAATATAAAACAAAAAAGTTATGATTGATGAAAGTAGTAAATCGGTCAGGTTTGACCCGAAGACATCTGGTGGAGTTTAGAGTAGTCTATAGATAAGAAAACACAGCTAAATTGTTTATTTCTACTTATATGTAATCCAATTCCACTTAAAAAAACTGGCACTTAGTTTACGTCAATTCTTAAGGTCAATTCCTGAATTGTTTAAGCTTGACATTTATTTTGTTTACCTTCACCTTTTCTTGAGGCAAACACAAGTCCAGGGTGAATAACCTGCAGTTTGCTGGATCTCCTCTTCTATGGGGCTTAACCTTGCAACTGTCTCATTCTACTGAATTATCTTTGATGTTAGGAACAACAATATGGATTAGTTGTGCCCAAACCCCATACAAGCAGCAGCCTGGAGCACAGCTGGATCTGTTTCACATTTTAGCATCAAATGTATTTTCAGATTGTTATTCATATTTAGGAAGCGAGAAATGTTTACATATTGCTGTATTTTCTTTTAAACATGTATTGTTTTTGTGCACAGAGGCTTCATAGCTAACTAGAACTACAGAGGACAATCTGGGAGGTCTAATCCTATAGAGCAAAGCCATTTGCTACAGGCATATCATGCTCACAGACAAGGCTTTGAGGGGATTCTGCTGTGGTCTGTGTTAAGCATGCAGTATCAATTCTGAGGGTAACCTGCACCACAGTGTGCACCTTTAAATACATGAAAGGAGGCCCTCTTAAACCCTCTAAAGCCCTCTTTACTTTAACCTGTTCTGACTGCTGTTCAGTTTCTCTATTCACAGAGTTGTTATCAAACAGTAGAATAAATCAATGTAGTAAAAGAGAAAATGTTTATAAATAATCCGTCCAACAACAGAATGGTGGTTTGAAAATTGTTTTGATGTTCTCTTAGAAATAATAATTAGAAAGGAGCTGAATATTGTGTGAGCAGACATGCTGGAATTGACAACTAAAATCTAATTTAGGCATGTTACTACTCCGTGGACATTAGTCATTTCCTGACTGTCAGCACTATATATATATGTAAAGCTTCCTTGTATAGCAAATTCATTTGGGTAATGAGTCCATAGAGTTTGGTGATATTCTGTACATTGCTGCCAATTTTTTTAGGTGAGGGTTTTTAGTTTATTTTCCTGATTTATTGGTCAGCCCCTGAAAAATGAGTGAGGTCATTGCTAAGCGGCTGGCTGGTTAAGTGTTGAAACAAAGTGCGAAGATGGGTCTGAATTCTTTGTAACTACTTGGTGAACTGTGTAGACAGACGGCCCGTCCACACTACAGCGTCGACAGCTTCAATCTGCCCATTCACTTTGAATGGGGTGACGTCACGTTGCCTCGCTTTTTCGCCGAACTGAATTGTGGGTAGCATAGTGGTCCGTCTCCGCCGGAGTAGCCAGCGCCAGCCAATCAAATCCCGTTTCTGAAAATCTGACAGCTCAAGCCGTAGCCAATCAAACCGCGTCTAAGCTGGGAGAGATATCCCGCCGTTCATTTCTATATTTCAAAAAAAGATGGAGGAGAAACTAATTATCGCCGTAGCAAATCACCCGGTTTTGTATGACCAGACCCTCTTCACCTACCAGGATACAAACCGGAGGAACCAGGCATGGAGGGAGGTGGCAGAAACAGTGGGTGAAACTGGTAGGTTTTCGCCTGTTTGGGGAGTTTATATATATATTGCTCCCATAAAATCCCCGGGGGTTTTTGCTTTGTATGTCGGGGGCGGGAGATTCATGTGATTGGTTGTTGGTCGCGTTGCTTGAATAAAATCCCCAAGCTTCAGACACGCCCAGCTCCAAGCTTTTTTTGAAGCTGTAGTGTGGACGCTCCGTCAGTATCACAAGAGGCCAGCCAGCAAAGACAGACTCGGGGAAAAAACAGTATGTAGAGCCAGCCATTTTCACATACACTTAACGGTAAATTAAGAGATAATTGTTGGAACATTGTATAAACTCAGTAAGAACGTTTGGTATACGGAATATATTGGCAATTTTAACTTATACCAGCCCTAGCCCATACTTTGTGTTAGCTGAATAAGGATTCAACTATTATGTTTGGAATAACATTGTAAGGGTACCCGAATAAACTTAGTTCAGACCACTGAACTTATGGCGCATTTCCACTACAGCGGGTAGCCCCGTTTAAGCGTCCTTAACCGTCCTCAAGCGGCCAGGCCAGTTTTTGGTGGCCTTTCCATATAGCCTAGCACCGGCTAGCGGGTACTTTTTCCGGCCCCATAATATCGTGGTTCTATCAGGCCAGGGCCAGGGCTGAACTAGTGACGTCAACACTCTCGACTGCTGATTGGTCAGAGAGAATCATCACAAGATCGCGCGTGAGATCATCCCTAGCGTCGCATATATATCTAGAAGCAAGCTTGCAGCATTTTTATAAGCAGCATTTTGTAAACGGAGGAGCTACAAAAATGGCAACGTCGAAGAAAAGCACACCGTGGTCGACCGAGGAGGTGACGACGTTCCTACATCTCATTGGGGATGATACAAATCCAGCGGGAGCTCGACGGAACAACGCGAAATGTGAAAGTGTTCCAGGATGTCTCTGCACAGATGTCCGAACGCGGATTGTCGAGGACTTTCCTGCAGTGTAGGGAAAAACTCAAAAAGATGAAGAGTGAATATCGCCAAGTAAAGGACAACAATAACACGAGTGGTGCGGGTAGGAAACAATGGAAGTGGTTCGACTTGTTGGACCAGATTTACGGCCATAGACCGGCCAACGTTGGGAGGGAGGGAGGCCTGGACTCTGCAACGGCTTTACTGGAGTCCCTGCTGTGGTGGTTGCATTCTCCAGCCACCTTCCTTGTGTGTGTGTTTTCCCTTTCCCTGTTTGTGTGGGCGTGGTGCCTGTCACTCCTGGCTCCCGACTCAAATCTCCACCAGCTGCAAACAGTTGAGCACTCTCCTCTGAGACACACCTGATTCCCATCAGCCATTACGGATGGTATATCAGCGGAGGCTCCACAACCTGTCAGCGCCAGATCGTTGTTAAACCCCAGTGGTAAAACTCTTAGCCTTCTCAGCCTTCTTAAAGTATAGTGACTATTTTCGCTACACCTGAATATATTCTTACCTGTTCTTCTTGTGCTCCAGGATTACGCTTCAGTGGATTACGTTCCAGTGGATTAAAACTCCGGAGGATACTCTTCAGTGGATTACGCTCCAGTGGATACTCTCCAGCCGGATTATCTCCTCCAAATAAAACCTTTGTAACACACTGCCGTGTCCTGCGTTTGGGTTCTCTCAGATAACCATAACACCTGCAAGGTACGCTCACTTCTAACAAATAAGTCTATTTGAATCCTTACATTAATGTTCGACAACCCATGCTTTTATGGAGCCCCGAAGAGCTACATAGCTAGCTAAGGCAGATAGCCTAGGCAGATAGCCTTAGCTAGAGCTATTGTTTGCTAACACCATATGTGCCATTGTTTACGTTCAGTTTTTCTTTTCTATAGTTGTTGTTGCTATTTAGTATTGTGCTGCAGTAGTTTGTGAAATTAACAAGTCATTTTGCTGTTCTAGATGATTACATTGGGACTAGTGAGGAGGAACATTCCCGAACAACGGGTGATGGCAGTGTTCCGTCCACAACATCGTCATCGAATCCAGAACGGACCCCAGCTCGACCACAGACACTAGCCAAAGAACCGACACCAACTCAACCACCAACGCCGAGTGCCATCACGACACCGCAGCGTGTGGTTCTAGGTAAGAAATAGAAATGGCAAAACGACTGGAATTGTGTTTTGTTTTTTTAAACCTTGGATCATCCATCGTCAGTAATTAAAATAAGCTATACCACTGTGCGGAAATGCTCTGTTACAAGTAAAGTCTTAGCTAGTAAGCAGCTAGTACAGTTGTGTGTGACATCCTATCATATATTTATATTCATTATCAACAGGCTGGACATAATGTAATTCACTTTCACAATCATTGTAAACATCTAGGGCAAGAACTTTCTTTAGTTCACCTTACTGTTGTTCTGTTTATACATGTTATTCTTATATCCTTGTGTGACCTGTACCAGTGTTTTTTCCTTATTGCTAATTATTATCTTATTGTCACCCAGGCAAGAGGAAACGAGGAGAAGAGGATCGGGCCCAGCAGGAACGGCACCATGAACAGCACATGGCCCAGCAGGAACGGCACTTGGACTGGGCCAAAGCGTCTGCTGAGCGGAGATGGGAGTTGGATGCGGCCTTGAGAAGGGAGGAGGCCGCTCAAGCAGAGACCTTCAACCCAGCCTTCCTGCGCACTCTTGGCGAGGTGCTAGGGGGACTGGGCAGCCGACGTGGCCCGTCTCCTCCGTGATACTTCAAATAACCTTAATAGTTATTGTACATATTATATATTTTGTATCTAGTTAATTTTTAAATTCAACATTTGTACTTTCTTGTTTATTTATTTTCTTTAAAATGTGCATTTTAATATTTATTTTTACAATGCCATGTATATTTATGCTGGCTGCAATACAGTTTTACATTTTTTATTTGTATTGTTTAATGGCATGCCTTTTTTGTATTTTTATACTGCCATCAATAAAGTACATCTTTGACTTATCTTATCTCTTGTTGATAATGAATTGCACCCAACAGAAAAAAAATCAGATTCACATAATCTTGATTTAGAGAAGATATAAACATACATGAATTTATAAAGCAATAACAAACACCATCAGTTAGGAAAAAGCCCATAAGATAAGTTAGTTTTAAGAGATTTAAAGCAAGAAATTGAGTTTGCTAGCTTGAGGTCCTCCTCTAAAACATTATTACATGTTTATTTTGTAATAGTATTAAGAATACATGATAAATACATAATACATGTAGTAGAAATTGCTCAATTGTAATACCCTCGTTCTACTAGACTCAAACAACACATTCCTTATATATTTCAAAGACGAGAGAACAAAAGTAGAAACCTATAACCCATTCAAGCAAGCTTTTAACATGTCTAGAAGAAAGATTGAGGTTATATTTTAATATATTATTTTATGTTGTGGATACTTTAGCCTCCATCCATGTTTACAATTGTCCACACTATTTTACACTTGCATTTATGAATATAGTTTTGCTGTGTTTTACACTTTAGTATTTATGTTTATAGTTAGCTTTGATATTCGCTTAATTGATTAGAAAGATTTTCTTTTCATGATCTGATATTTCCTCAAATGTTCTTATTATGGGGCAGTACACTGGTGCTTGAAATTCAAATATTTACTAAATATTCAATTCAGATAACAACATTTGTTTAAAACATTTGACAAACACATGTATATGAAAAAAAAAAGATGTATTTATGTTCAATACAATGAATACAATACAATGCATATTTAGGTATTCAGGTAGCGCATCAAACCCTCTCTGATGTCAGTGCCCTCCTCCTCTGCACCAAAAAGCCTGCCCAAAAAGCCGATCGCCCCGCCTACATTGCGTTGCTACCCCAGGTCCTAAACTGTAATGGAAATGCGCCACGGCCTCGGACGGCCAGCGAGGCAGTCCGAGGCCTGAGCGAGGACGCTTAGGGACGCTTAAACGGGGCTACCCCGCTTCAGTGGAAATGCGCCATTAGTAAACTATCTAATATTATATAGCCTAACTGGTTGGATTTTTTTTTTTAAAGTACTGATATTATTATTTGGGAGTACTTAACATCTGATGACATATAGTCCTTTTTTTACATAAACAGCTTTGACACACGTCCTTTTTGTTTGTTTTATTAAATATTGCAATACAAATACAAAATGGTAGATGCAAAGGTAAAGGCAAAAGTTAATGCACTTTAAAATCCCTTTCATTGCAGTGTGTCTGTTATATGGGATGTACTAATGAAAATTGATGAAGAAATTGATTCATTTATAACCCCTTTATTGCACCTTGCGGCAGGTTGTATGGCACAGAGACAATTAAACTCATTATAGAATTGTAAAAAAAAATCTTAATCCTGCACTGATTAATTCAGCTCACAGCTTTATTTTACAAGATCTCTCGTTGTAAACACATTTGAGTAGTTACATTACTATTACAAGTCAAGTACTTGGGGGCATGTGGAAAATAATGAGTTCTGGGAGTAGGCCTACTTCTTCACCTTCAGTTACCATTTCATTTTCAATTATAACTTCAGGCAGACTTAATACTCAACTTCAGATTAGATTTGAACACACAGTGTAACGTTTCTTCCTGTTTACTTCTGAATCCAGAGCTGTGGTACATGTTTGGTAATTTAATGTAAGCATATTGTGCCCCTACATTGGATTACCCTTTGTGCTGCAGCATCAATATTCTTGCTAATTAAGATTTAGGACTGTGTTGTCCCCTGTTGACTCTTTTGTCACCACAGTGTAAGTGATCTGCATCGATTTTATTTTCTCATTTCTTTTTAATTGCATGGATTATGTCCCAGTGAAAATGGACCTCCCCACAATCACCCAATGCATGCAATCATTAACAGTATATTGTGCACTGGGAGGGATTTTACCATCATAAAAATGCATTAGGTTTAACAGTTAATTTCATATTTACGATACGTGAACGAACGCACACATTTTATACAAAGCAACCTATCGTTGTATACCTACTGATATGGTTAATAGTACCATTACGTTAATAGTACCATTTAGGTCAAATCAAAGATTTTAATTTCACGTAACAAAGTGTTATGGATGTCCATTTCAGGGATATAGTTGCTGACCAACAAAGCATATACATTTAATAATAAAAAGTGATAGGCTTTACATAGATAATACTTCATTATAAAATAAAAAAATACCTTGTATTGTTTTATGGATAAGCAAAGCCCCTACTTTTAAACAGCAGTTTTCATAGAGTTGATCAGATTAATTAGGGTTAAATTAAATGAAATTGCTGTGGGATCTTTGGAAATGCAAAGTTATAAAAAGTTACTAAAGATTGATGGCAAAAGAAAGTATCCAAAGCCCTGATTATTGAAAACTTCTCGCAAAATGTCTTATCTTTTTACTATTTCAATGTACATTTAGAGCAACATACTGAAAAGAACTCATATATTTATGCCTGGATATTGTTTTAAAGAGTTTTGTTCATTATCATAGAGGTTCAGCAAATATCTCCTCACAGTTGTGTTGTGTGGGTATTCATACACAGCCCTGCCTCTGCATATGGGAATCAAGCAAAGTGTCTCAGACTGAGCCCCACAACACTATTTCAGCCAGGATGTGAAAAGTAGGGCTGTACCCGAATATCCGAATATATATCTTTTTTTATTTTTTTTCCTAAATGTATGCTATCAATAAAGGCAAATTGCGATATTCTTATACTATATTTATACTTTTGAATTGCACTGTTAAAATGCGAAAATATATACAATCTCAGCCTGGGCTCCTGACATCGCTTTCACTCACAGAGTCACGAACGCAAACGTCACGCTTCACCTCGCTTCACCTCGCTTCACCTCGCTTCACCTCGCTTCACCTCGCTTCACCTCGCTTCACCTCGCTTCACCTCGCTTCACCTCGCTTCACCTCGCTTCACCTCGCTTCACCTCGCTTCACCTCGCTTCACCTCGCTTCACCTCGCTTCACCTCGCTTCACCTCGCTTCACCTCGCTTCACCTCGCTTCACCTCGCTTCACCTCGCTTCACACACCTGAACACAACATGACGAAGACTTCAGCTGTGTGGGACCATTTTAAAAATTGGACGACGATAAGAAGAAGGCAGTGTGCCAAATATGCAACAAGCAGAGATGGGGTCGTTACTAAAAAAAAGTAATATATTACAAATTACATATTACTTTTAATAAAAAGTAATATATTACACTACTTCGTTACGCTCTACATAAAGTAACTCGTTACTTTACTCGTTACTTTACTCGCAGGGCCGGCCCGCCCCTCCCTACAGGCAGATCACGCAGACTGCTAAAGTTTCAAATGTTCTCTTTAGTTCAGTTTCCATTGTCGCATAAGACTGATCCAGATCCTGAATGTTTTCCTATCTGACCATGGCTGTCCTCTGTCTCCTGCTATCTGTATATTTTTGCGCAGTCTATCTCTGCTCACGCTGTTGCGTTATGGAAGCAAACAAGAGACAGAAGTATTTGAATTGTATTAGACACCGAATTTATAGCATTGAAAATAATTACTTTGAAAATCATGAATCTGAATTGTTTTTGCTCCGAATTTACCTATGTGAAATAAAAATGTAAAAATTCAAGTAAAAAAAATTCGAATGTTCAAATTCAGATCCCAAAAATTCAAGTGAAAAAAATTCGACGTCAAATATTTCGGTGTTTAAAATTCGATGTAAAAAAATTCGGTGTGTAAAATTCGACGTCAAAAATTGCGATGCAGCCTCATCCGGGCTACTCAGACAGGATAAGCAATCGAGCCCTAATGCAATCAAACCGACTTCTGGCCTATCAGAGCCAAGCGGCAAACCCCGGGACAGTGCGGTGAAGCCCAATGCTGCAAACTATAGGCGATGGATGCAGATGGGAGCAATTCCCGTAGACCCTTTGTTAAAATGTCCAACTTAACATCAGAAAATGAACATGTTTCTAGCCTGGATCTACAAAAACATATTCTGTATATAGTTAGATTCCCCCTTCATGACAACGGGGCTGCTGCTCCTAGCTCCTCTCTGCTAGCTCCGTTAGCTCCGTGATGCTACAGCGGCTCAGCTCATGAGGAGAACACTACTTGAACTCGGCCGTGTTTGTTGTGTTGGTTCCTGGTGGACTATTCGTCCTGCAAATATAGGATTGATCTGCGGTTAAAACGGACCGTCCATGAATGCAGTTTCTTCGGTAAGTCAACCCTGCGTACTTTATGTTATGTTACTGGTGTTTTTATTAAGCTAACGTTAATGAATGTTTAGAGTTGGGGTAGCATTTGAGCAATCGTAGCTCCATCTGTGCTAACGATGCTATGCGTAGCATCCAAGAGTGTAAAACATTAAGTGGGATGCTACTGTATACCAAAAGGCTTCTGTGCGAGGTTGCTAAAATAAGGTCATCTTTGTACGTTAGATAGTTAGTTTGCTATTTAGGTTACTGTATGCATTGTTAAGGTTCATTTAAATTCGCTATGCTCTACTATAGCATAAAATAGACTAGCTAACGTCAACGTATTGTTGAAGAGAGGCTTAGTGTATATTAAATCAACCTCACAATGAAATATGTGTATCTTTAAAATATGAACGTCACATTTCAAGATAATAACGCTCCCTTAGATATTGTAATATGGTTTGTTGAACTGGAGTTATTTATTGCAGCTAACCGCCTATCCGACGAACGACCCAAACATTGTTGTTTTTAATATTATTACCAATGTCTCTTTTAATTGTATTATCCTCACACTTGAGAAACAGCCTCATCGTGGCTGTAGAACAGAACATGTAACTTAATTCCTGCATTTAAGGACGATGAATAGCGTAGTCAATGCTTTAGTGACAAATGATTTGTTTAAATATTATATATGACGTTATCTGTGACTTCAGTGGAAATTAAGCTTATCCATTGCATTGCATTTGTTCAATAGGTTTGTGTCTTACCCTTACGTGTGTGATACATATGAATATGGCATATGAAAACAAATTAATTTGACTGACTCATGAAAACCTCATCCAAAGTAACAGTAAAATAAAAAGGACCTACACAATAATACTCAATCAAACTGATACAGTATAAGGACTGTGATATCCAGCCATTTCTTAAGTATAACAATAAGATTATGACCTGTTTTTAAAAGAAGATAAAAAGTTGTTTGCATGTAAAGAAGTCTGTAACCCATGCATGTAACTTTACATCTGTTTGTTCAAAGTCTCCTTAAGGTGATCCAGACAGGCTGGACCAGAGGAGGAGAGACAGATCTGGAGTCCTAGCAGCAGAGAACTTCAGCACGGATTCCAAGGTACACCTTTTTCATGCTTTACAAAGAATGCATAAAGTAATGACTCCAATACACTGATAGACATGCCATTAAACATGACTGAATACTAGATCCCCTACACATCAGTGATGTTGAGTGGACTTTCTTAGCAAAAGGTTACATTTACATTTTACCAAGCAACATCACATAGTGAGAGCTGCGACCCTTTGTCTTTCAGTGAGACAACCGGACAGAGCAAGCTTCCACAGTTGCACTAAGTTTTGATAGCAGTTAAATATTATTTTAATAATACATTTATTTCAATGTTGATGAATTTAGAACGGTTTATTCATAATCTGATTATCTTTGTAGTACACTGTTGGATTTAAAAAACACATTCAAATAAAAAAATCATTATATTTATGAACAAACAAACACACCTCTTTCTTAAATAACACACTTGCTCAGCAATAATATGTTTTTTGATATTTCTGTTAGGAAAGGACATGCCTGAGAGACAGGGACTGCTTCACCATGTTCTCTTTCCTCTGAGGGTCCAGAAGAACATCCAAGAGGGAAAGGAGAAGCTGATGTTATGAGATTTAAGAGCAGTACAGGACATTCACTAAGAGACACTTGTATTGTAACACAAAGACCTGCACACTGAATAGTTTTGTAGTCTAACAGGAACTTCATTTGTGTTGTTTTGTGTTTTACGTTGCACAGAGACAGTGTGATTGTCAGGCCTATAAAGTTTGGCAAAAAAAAAGTCAGCTGATCAAATGCATTTGCACTTTGAGCTTCACATCCCTTGTGCCGCCGAGTTTGGAACGTCATAAATAAATGGTACCAATCTTCAGTCAGATGTGAATGTGTAATTTAACATTTTCAGTAAGGATAACGGACAAAAGGAGTGCAAATACAATTTATTGAAATGTGAACTAAAAGTTATCAAGCATGAACCATCACCATTTTTAAAAAAAAATAAAAACGAAATAATATACATAAGTTACACTAAATGTTAATCTGTTAATTGACAGGCTAGGCCTGTGCAGGTGGTAACAGCTATGCCCAGCATGGGCTAAGTTCTGTAGGTGCAGCTGGTGTAAGTCCTCCTCCATCAGGTCTGCAGGGTCTTTCCCTGCGAGGAGGACTCCTCGCAGGGAAAGACCCTCAGCCCTCCGGCCAAAGCAACAGACAGGACGTTCATAAAGCTGAGGTCTCCCCCAAAGTCTCTAATCATCCATCCTGTGAATATGAGAGGGGAACAAATAGTGTAATAGATGCTTTGGACAATAAGAAATATAAAGTTAACTGTTGAGTTGCTCAGTTTTTTAGATTGACAGGGTTTAATAACACAAACAAAAGGAGAGAAATAAAGATTGGTCTTTCAATACATTGTGTTGATTTTGTCTTTTGAATTGTTTGTCTGAAGTCAAGTAGCTAGAACTGTTACTTATAGTTTGAATGATACAGTCTGGTTATAATGTGTGGAGGAGGCATCACAGGTAAGAGCACCATTTGTTGTGTTCCATCCACAACACATTGATGTGTGTGTATTTATTTATCTAATATTTCTTGAATCATTACTGTCAGTCCAAAACAAGAGATTTTGTTTTGGTAACATTTAAAAAAACAAAAACATTATCTCTTTTCCACTACACTATCTTGAATACTTTAGTTTTTACGTCACTACATTTATCCAACAGCTTTAACATTATAAAGGTGTCACTTCGGACTCTGGGTAATTATGACAGCATGTCCTACTCAGAGCCCTAGAGTCTCTCGGGCTCTGGTCCTACTAGTTTGAGACTTTGAACAAACCAGACCTTCATCTATTAATGTAGAAAATAGTCGGCACATTACACCATTATGAAAGTAATAATTAGTTAGCTCATTGTTCAAATGAGCTCCAACTACAACAGTTAAGTCAACTCGTGCATCGGTAATAACAATAAATCAAATAATATAATAGAATAACTTGTGTCTACTTTAAATACTCTAACAACACTTGTTGCTAATTATACTAGCATACTTTTACTAAAGTAACATTAACATGTTCAAATGCAGGGCTTTTGTAAGAGAGTATTTCGTATAGTGTAGCATGGTCTACTTGACTTATCTAACCGAAGTGATCGTTACGTTACTTTGCAAACCGTCCGTCCCCCCCCCCCCCCACACACACACAAACAAATTTGAATTTGAACATTCGAATTTTTTTCACTTGAATTTTTACATTTTTATTTCACATAGGTAAATTCGGAGCAAAAACATTCAGATACATGATTTTCAAAGTAATTATTTTCAATGCTATAAATTCGGTGTCTAATACAATTCGAATACTTCTGTCTCTTGTTTGCTTCCATATTGCGTCGGCGTGTTCTCCTGCGTGTTGGCCATGTGTTGCACTGGAACCAGACACCACAAAGACTTCAGCCGAGCACGTACGAACTGCGCATGCGTGAGTGGCAATAACTCTCCTTACCAGCAGGCGGCGGTAGTGTGTATTCGTCATTCAAAACAGGCAACAACCGGAAAACAGAGAAGAAGAACAGACCGTGATATAAACAAACAACAAATAGCTGTGCGTTAGCTTCACCTTAGCATGTCATTTCATTTCATTTCAAACCTTTATTTAGACAGATAGGTCCCTTGAGATCACGGATCTCTTTTACAAGGGAGACCTACGGTGGCCGGCAGGTGCAAACGCTAAACAACGGCCAAAAACACACACATAAGCAGGAAACACCTGCAAATAATTAAATGAAAAACCAACAAACCCTGAAAACACATACAACAGAAAAACGCTGCATTTACAGAAATTATGCAAGCTAAAACTACAACACACAAACCCCGAAAACAAACGCAACAGAAAAACGCTGCAAATACAAAACCGATATGCAAAGTCAAAAGCACATACAACCGAAAAACACATTACAAAAAAAAAAGACATTACAAAAAAAAAACATTCCGGAAGTGCTTCAGGCCTCTAGGGGGCGCGCTACGTGGAACAGATCGATGTATCACCAGACATAGAGAGAACGAACAAGAGGAAAGAAAGTTCATTTAAGTGGAGAAAGATATAAGAAGGTAAGTTTTGTTTTGTTTTTATACATAGAGCGTCATATTTATATAGCTAGCGTTAGCGTGCCTAACAACTACACCAGCTGAGGGAGGAGAGCTTCACGTGAAGAGAAGATAAAGTGAGGGAAGAACATTGTAAAGAGATGACAGATCAAGTGCATGCAAATAACACGGAAAAAGGACATTTGAATTCTTAGCAGTTTGTTTATATGTATGTATTTGTGTATAGATGTTGCAACTATACAGAGCTTTAGCAATTACCTGTAACTATGGTCATGCTAATAAAGCTATTGAATTTAATTGAGAGAGAAAGAGAGAGAGAGAAAGTGACAAAATGTGAAGAGGGACAAAGTAATGACAGGATAGTAGTGTGCATTAGACATGCTCAAGAACAAATAGAGAGACATTCAAGGAGAGAGAGAGAACACAGATTCAACGGTGAACATGATGTATCTTTCTATTTATTTAGCTAACCACTATTTAGACTATGTGTTTTTGATTGACTTGATTACATGGATTTACTACATCAATGTATGTCTTTTCAGGCCGCCATGTTTTGTCCTTTCTGTGGCCAACATCTGGGGACAGTTCAAGTGTTCTGTGGCTCCTGTGGCAAACATGTACAGTTTTTGGCAGAAGTTGAACACAACAGTAAGTTCACTTTTTGTATTGTATCTGTTTCAAATGCAAGAAATAAGGATTCAACACACTACTCTGTTTAGAATACTAATTGCAGATGCACACTAGTTATCAGCATGAAGGACACATTTTTTCATTGTCTGTTTGTGAAATATGTAGAAGCCATCATTAAATTGTAGACCAACGCATGATTAAATACACAAAACAGCTTATATTATACATTCATAATTGTGTATTAGTTATATCTTTATAAAGAACATTATGCATTTAGAATCAGATTTTGAGACAGTGAGCCATGACATGATGTTTTCTTCTTTTTCTCCTTGTGTTTTTGAACTATAGAAGTTGCAATCATCCTCCCAGCATGAAAGTATTCGTCATCTTTTGCAGCTGTTGATATTTTTTGTTAAATTATTATCACGTTAACCAACAGTTGCCACGTTATCATAAAGATATACAGTATAAGATCATTTAATTGTCACGTAAATCCAGCTGCAAAATCCATAAGCAGCTCCTATATTTACAGTACAGTATTGAACATAAGACAGATTTGCGAACATCATTACCTGCATTGTCGAACGTGAGGAATTTCCTGTCCTGTGGACCATCAAATATTCTTCTCATTCTCAGGCATTCCATTAGGAGGGTCAGGAACTCACGCTTGGGACCACCAGTGTCCACTCCATCCTCAGTTTGTCCCTCATCATCAGTAAACTTAACCTGCATCTGATGAGAGGGGTCGAATGAGGCCCCTTTGAAGCCGCGGATTGCTCCATCCCATACATTGGCTCTATTAATATTGAACCTGCTTGCCATTTTTGGCAGAGAGTTTCTGCAACAATGTCTGGCGCAGTCAGGTATTCCTGTGCTGGGAAAGACAAGTGATGTATTGTAATATTAAATGATGAAGCTAGTAATAAGATTTACAGTATAGAATAAAAAAATTAAGTGATAAAAGTAACAATTAATAAATGTCCTCTGCAGTTTGCTCCGTTTCCTCTTCTGGCTCAGACTGGCTGTCAATAATGATAAGTGCATACACATTTGTGTAGTTGCTGCAGTGAGAAGACAGTTGAATAATTACTTTCAAATACATAATATATGCATGACAGTCATATTTGCAAAAGGATGTCGATCCTCTTCCTGTTTTTTTTAATACATTGGGTTCTAAACTGACAACAGCACTTTGTCATACTCCTGCACAATCCTTGTAAACATTTGAAATGGATGCAACAAACAATATCTGATCTTTGAAAAATATTTGTGGGTGTTTTTTGCATCGTCTTCACTAAGATGTTGTGGGTGTCCTTTGGAAATGTATGAAAGTATAATTGTTCTGCTTCCTGGCAATATTACCCACTGTGATTGGAGGCTATGCAAACAACCAAATGTACAAATAAAAATACACACCAAACAACTGTGTCACGATGCAACAGTCAACATCGTTTACCTATAGAAGGTGTTCTGACCCGGGGCAGACTGGACCTCTTCCTGGAATGGGGTTGGTTCTCCATCCTACTTTTACCCAATAAATAATAATGATGCAGTTGATCTAATGACAGTGTCATTAGCACACAAAGGTATTTATTGATTTCATGTTCACAAATTCAAACCTACATGGTATAATTACATTTGTAATTAGTCTTACCTGATCAGACGCTGGTTGTGGGTGCCTGAGAGGTCTGATAAAGGTAAACAAAAAATATATTCAAACTACTGTACTGTTAAAACATTCTGCTTCTTGTGGCACAAAATAACATGTTGACAATGTTTTATTTTACCCTGGCAAACTGTTGTCCATTCTGGGAGTGATCTGTTCATTTGGAAAGTCCCACACCTGCATACAACACACAAATGACTGACTGAAATAAAATAAATTCACTTTAATTAAGAATAAATGCCACGATAGATCCAAACTGACCACGGTGTCAGCAAGACTGTCTCCAGATGGCAACTTTGCAACAACCACACTGTCCTCGTCACTTGAAGAGGTTGTTCCAGTGTAACCTAAGAAAATAAAAGTGTCATGATTAATACTATACAAATAATTGTTCCCCTACGTCTGTACCTATCATCAAATGTTGGTTTGAATCCTGAATAATTGGATTGACATCAATCAGAAAGGATTCAATCGAAACACAAAATGTTTGTGAAATGTACATTATATTGTTGACCGTCCTTTTCACTCTCACATTAGGATTTAGGGCACAACAAACCAACATTGTTGTGAGAAAAAAGGTTAATTTAGAATTACAATCCTTAAGAGGGAATTTATATTTAGTTTGAACAGAAGGAAAGTTTGGAAGCTTTTGTTGATACTTAAATTTCATTTCTTCTGCCACTATTCATAAAAGACCATTTGACGTCATAAGTTCAACCACGAAGAGAAAGGAATGATGGGTGGAATGAATTGTGTTAAGAAATATAGACAGAACAACTGTTATGTTTACATTTGAACTATTATACAGTTTAGTGCTTTAAACAAGGGGGAATATATGTCAGAAGCACTTACAACTGTTTTCAACGGCTTCAAGAGTACAGATGTACAACGTAATTCGTTGGTAGGGCTTTCCAATGGCCTCTTTGTACATCTGTACTGTGAAAGGGGTGTCCGTTCCGGGGATATTTGTTATCACCCTCGCATCAGGGTACAACAAGACATGGGCACCATCTTCCAAGTCCTGGTTAAAGGCTTTCTGCTTTTTTATGGCAGCAGCCAACAGTTCTTCACATGCCCATTGAGGTTCAACATTAAGGGGAAGTGACCTCCCTCTCACAGGTTTAAGGCAGCCATCCATCCTCCTCATTACTCCAACAGAAATCTGCAAAAAGACAATAATATGCAAATGAATAAAACATTTTTTCGGACATTATATGAGAGTGTGGTGAGCAGATTTGAATGACAGATGTATTCATAATAGAAAACGTTGCATACCTTCACCAATTTCTGTTTATTTTTGGAGTTATGCCGTCCCTTTGTAAAAAAGGTCTCTCCCTCTTTTTTATTTCCCTATATTTCTGAAAGGACTCTACAGCTGAGCTTCCTGCTACAAAAAAACAGGAATAAAACATTCATTACTCTTCATTATGTTCAATAGGAGTCTCATCCTCAATCCCTTCTGAGGAACATCTTATAACACATTCAACAGTAGGTAAGCCACATAGTTTAGAGATGTATTTGTATAATAACAGAATTCGAACTTTTAAACCAAGTTTTCTATAAATACTTATTGTTTGGTAATAAAACGAACAACCTATTTACCTGCACTGGTGCTAGGCTGTGCACTTAGATGCGCACTAGTGGTGGGCATCTCCTCAGGGACTTTGTTAGCCACATCTTTTAGAAATGTGATGTCTCTGCCACAGACACCACAAAAGCCATGCGAAGATGTCACGCTGGAACCACAGAATGGACAGTACATCTGTGGAGAAATAAAATGTAGGACAGCAAGGTTAAGTCAAAAAGAGTGGATATTTTTCAGCTACCTAAATATTATAATAGTATTAAAGAACGGTCTTTCAATTAACTCATCAGAAGCCAACCTCCTGTCTATCCCCACACAAACCAAGCACCGAACCTGGGGGGACAGAGCTTTCTCCATCGCTGCCCCCCCCCTCTGGAACTCACTCCCATTAAACATCAGAGACTGCACCGACCCCCCCACCTTCAAAACACACCTCTTCAGACTGTCTTTTAATGTGGGAATAATGTTGTGTTGCTGTTTTAATATTTTAATTCAACTTTTTACATTTGATTTCCTTTTTATCACCGCATCGCATTTGCGGCTCAGGCGTGAGACCCCACCCAGTCTGTGTGATCTGCGTGTACGTGTAGGGAGGGCGTCCCGGTTCTATACTATATCTATATTATGTCAAGAGTTACATTTAGGTGCACAATGGCTCTTGCAAGCTCTTTGATCAAACACGCCAACGCTATCTACGTAAATATGACGCTCTATGTATAAAAACAAAACAAAACTTACCTTCTTATATCTTTCTCCACTTAAATGAACTTTCTTTCCTCTTGTTCGTTCTCTCTATGTCTGGTCATACATCGATCTGTTCCACGTAGCGCGCCCCCTAGAGGCCTGAAGCACTTCCGGAATGTTTTTTTTTTGTAATGTCTTTTTTTTTTGTAATGTGTTTTTCGGTTGTATGTGCTTTTGACTTTGCATATCGTTTTTGTATTTGAAGCGTTTTTCTGTTGCGTTTGTTTTCGGGGTTTGTGTGTTGTAGTTTTAGCTTGCATCATTTCTGTAAATGCAGCGTTTTTCTGTTGTATGTGTTTTCAGGGTTTGTTGGTTTTTCATTTAATTATTTGCAGGTGTTTCCTGCTTATGTGTGTGTTTTTGGCCGTTGTTTAGCGTTTGCACCTGCCGGCCACCGTAGAGACCTGCATCAATTTAGTTCCACATGAAACATAAAAACAACATAAAAAGAAACAATAGAGGACATCATATTTACATATTCACCAACACTTACAAACACCCATAGTGTCAGAAAGCATCTCGTGCAGACGTGCCTTAAAAACATTCAGAGAAATAAAATTGCTCAAATTCAAATTGGACTGTAGGCTGTTCCAAGCAAGTGGAGCTACGCACATAAAACCTGTCTTACCTAAAACAGTCCTTACCCTTGGTACATCTAACAAGACTACATCCTGCGATCTCAGACAATAGCTGCTTGCAACTTTCTGCTTTACCAGAGAACAGATGTAATACGGGAGTTTGCCCAACATAGCTTTATAAATAAAAGTGTACCAGTGACTGGGCCTCCGTACAGAGAGTGATGGTAAACCTGCCTTGGTATACATATAGCATATAGCATGTGTTCTTTGCAGGTGTTTGTTGAGGTTTGATTATGACTGATTTTATTAAGTAACACGTGTCGGGACAATGTTAGTAACTGTAGTGTGATTACTGAATTATTACAGTAACGCGTTAAACCCAACTCTGGCAACAAGAAACTGGCCTACCGCGGTGGCACAACAACTCTGAAAAGTCACCTGGATGCTGTAAGTAGTAGCTTAGCTTAGCTGTCAAGTTGCTATGATAAAGCTGCTTTATCCGCCGTTTTAAACAGTAACGTTACACATGATAAAAACGTGCACTTACTTTGCTTGGAAATAAATATAAATCTTATAAGTATAAATCGTAATAGTAGGCTATGCTCTTTCTGCGCTTCTGCTTAACAGCGTGTTGTCAGGTGTCTCGGATTCGGAGCGTGTTATGAAACCTTTTGGAAAAAAAAAATGTATTAAATTTTTTTTTTTTATCTCCATTCGAGAGGGGTCTGCCTGCAAACCTCCACTCTCAGGACAGTTCCGGTGCAGACCTCCACTCTCAGGACACCTCCACTCTCAGGACAGGAAGTGCACGCTAAGAATTCCAAAATAAAATCACCACTATCAGTACAGTGCCACTTTCCAAATAGGAAATGCACGCAAATACAAAATAAAATCGTACTGACACTTATTATCTATATAGATATATATTTATTTATATATATAAATACGACATCTTGTATTTTAGTTACACCCGCTAGACAACAGTGGAAGGTTCGAGAAACAACCGTGTTTGCCGGGTGCACCGCGGCGGAGGTGGGGAGGTTCCAGCTGGGAACCTCCACCCCGCTGCGGGACCCGTGGGACCCCTGGACGGTGCGTCTTGGTCACGCTTCATATCGGCCGGCCCGGGAAGGAAGAGACACGCAGAGTGGTGGAAGTCCCCCACCCTAACGCAGCACACCCTCCCGGCCATCAGAGTCGAACCCGCAGTTCGGAGGAACCGACCGCCAGAGCACCGGCACTAGGCCGGGCCGGCGTGGAGGCCCTTCGACAGTGGGTCGCGTTTGCCATTCGATCAGTGAGAGGAGAAAAATGCAACAAAAATGGTCAAAATCCGTTAATATATGGATGAGTGGGGGGGGGGGACACAGGCCGGGACACAGGCACAGGCCGTGGGGGGACACCCGAGACCGGGCAATGTCCCCGGTAGAAACCGAGTGAAATAGCCAAAAAAAATTAAAAAAAATAAAACCGGGGAAAAGTGAAAAAAAATAGAAAATAGGCACTCGTGAACCAGGCTGGGGGGGTCAAAAGGGCTTGACCAAGGCCGACCCAAAGTGCACGGTGGGCGGACTCATAACCTCCGTGATGAGTCTCCATTGTGATTTGAAAACTTCCATCAAACGAGTCCTTCGGTGGGCGGGAAAAAAAACGCGTCAGAATCGTCACTTCCTGTACTGACAGTGGAGGTGTCCTGAGAGTGGAGGTCTGCACCGGAACTGTCCTGAGAGTGGAGGTCTGCACCGGAACTGTCCTGAGAGTGGAGGTCTGCAGGCTCCGTTCCGAATATTCGCTGCTGATTACTACCAAATATCCGGAGGCCGAAAAATGGTATTCGGGACAGCCCTAGTGGACAGGCCGTGAATTGAAGTAAATCGTCTAGCAGCTATATTAAATCTGCTTCATGCTAACATTCTGAAGGAACACAGAAAGAGGGCTTTATTTTTTGGATGTCGAGAAATTATCAAAAAGGTTTTCTCCAGAATCATAAAACGTCTTAATTAAGGACCAAATTCAATGTATTTGCGTTCCACCACATTTGCCTAATTTTGAGACAGAGAAACCCCAAAAAGGAAGCATCATGCCACCATGTCTGACAAAAGTGAAACCAGGGTTGGTTAAAAGATTGAAATGTAAATGAGGGAAATTAACTTTAATGGTTGCTGTAAGCTTTGAAACAGCTGGCAATGGGATGAGGGGGGAGACAAAAAGCCCATCTTACACAGATGTAGTTCACACCAACAGCCCTGGGGGAACATATTAGAACAGGTTCAAGGGAAGCTAGGCTGGCGAAACAAAGATGCGTTTGGTTTATGGCTGTATTACGTGGGCAGACAAGGCCCCTGCAAGGAGAGACAAGTATTTTATTCTAACCTTTTATGCTCTTAACCTTTTTTTTATATTACCATATTTTATTCAATATGCTCCTTGGATAACTTTTTATTTGACATGTTTTATTATTTTCTCTTTGTAGCATTGTGAAGCACCTTGAGATGACGTTGTTTTTTTAAGTGTGCTATATAAATGAAATGTATTATTATTATTAAGTACATGTCTGCTACCAGGATTGTGGTCACATCTTTAAGTAGACGCTATACTTTTTTTATGAGGATAAGAAGGTAATACACTTTAGTCATGTTTTGAAATTGCTTAATAACTGACTTCACAGTGAGTCAAGAGAAAAAGAAAAGTGAATTAAAGAAACAGTTATAAACATATGTATGTGTTTAGAAGAAATTATTGGCAGAGCTGTTGCTTAGAACTCTTTTCATTTCATAATCACCCCAACGTTTTTAACCTGGCCACTGATGTTCAAGGATCAACTTGTTAACCTCCCTAAAAGCATTTCTGAATAGTAAGTATTTTTATTTCCAAAGAGAGAAATAGTGTGACCTTACAAAAGAAAAAAATTGATTGGGGTTAAAGGCCGACTGTATAAAGAATTTGACCTAAAAAAATGAAATTCACATCCTGTCAACATTGGTTTCTTTTATGAAATAAGGTTATTTTAAGGGCCTTAACACAGAGACATATTGTACTTAACTTACAACAATCTATGTTGTGGCTTAGCTTGGACATGTTGCTGTTGTAAAGGAGATGCAGCTTTTCCACTTTGCATCATATAATAAAGCTGAAGGTTAGCTAATCCTTTGTTTTTCCACCTGTCTCAATGGAAGTTGTGTAGCACTCCTCAGAGAGTGAGCTCTTCAGCTGAGCCTTGTTCATTACCCCTGCTGCTCTGCAGGGAGTTGTCTACCAAATGGCTTTATAATGGCTCTTTGCTTCCACTGTGATCAGCCTGCTCATTTCTCTGATTTCTGATGCTTCCTGGTGCAAAGAACATTGACACTCAACACTATATTAGTCTTCCAATAACACTGAACCTTTCACACAATCATGCCACCTTTTGCTTCATCTAAATGCAATCATATTCATTGCCAATCTGGTTCAGAAGAGTCTTATTAGTTATTAATGTGTTGCATTGGTATTAGAAGTCAGTTAGCAATATAAGTTGTATTCTGCAAAGGTAACCTAACAGAAAGAGCTTACACTAATACAATATAATTACTTATCATTTCGTCCTTGCCTCATTTCATTTAGCACACGCATTTTACTATTTTTTGCTATTTTGCTATTCTGACTGTAGTAGCGTCATTCTACCTCCATCATTGAGTCCTCTGCCCACACAGATGATCACGTTATTATATGTAAATAATGCTCAGCCATGTTAATATAGCTGTCCATGATGATTTATATGAGAGTGTTGCATGGGAAATATGTGATTCACTTGGTAGTCATTAAGAGTTAAAAATGATGCATTCAGTGCACTAAATGCTCACAAGTTAACAGGCAATACAGTTGATCTGGGTTTAAACAGGCATGCTGCTCTATGATGATGAAAGTCATAATATAATCACATCAAATTGAATCAATGTGCGTGAGTATTTCAAATATCAATCGCATCCTGAAGACCATTTAAGGAGCATCACTTAAACATTTACTTTTTACTCTTGTGTATTCCAACATAGAAGCTAGACCAGTTACTTAAGCGGGTCGAGAAATCTGTATCTATTTTGGTGTTGTTAAACTTGTGTGATGCACATCTGTGAATAACAGAGTTGTGAGCTTTTAAACCCACTTAAATATTTATTGTTGCTCTTTAAAGAAAGAGGTTCATGGGTTTCATCTATGGAGGTTATTCCCTATCTTTATTCAAGAGCGTGGTATTTAAATTTGAGAGCATACTTTATGTATTTATTTCCCTCAAACCCTGTCCTCACACTCAAATAGTGCCTGCTTGCACTTAGATGTGCTCTGCTTGTGCTCAAACTGTACGCTTGCACTCAGATATATTGCTGTTTACAGATTTTTTCTGCTCTCAGATTTATTCTGTGCGCGCTCGAAATTTTTGTGCAACAATCCTGTCAAAATCCCTCAACCAATAGGAAGCCAGGTGTCCTTGCGGGTACGTTCGCTTTATTTATTACAGCGTCCCGTAAGGGCGGTTACTCTTTGGTTTATAAATTCCCGCCCTCCACGGCTTTATAACATTACATGTACTTCACTTCGCTGTACAACTTTTTTTTGTGGGGGGGGGGGGGGGGGGGTAAGCACACTTAGTATATGTTTATAAAACGGACAAGTCAAATCAAGCAATCTGATGTTTCTTAGCCGTGATATAATGAGCGTATATCCCGGGTATAATTGTAGTTACTTTTCACAAATCAGTATCCCTCCGCGTCGTCCGTTATGAAACTAACTAACTAGGCTAACTAACAAAGCTTAAGATGGAAACATTTAAGGTTAACTTCGACCTCCGGGTGGCCTTACTATGGAGGAGTGGATTGAGAAGTGCCTATCTCCACAAAAAAAAAGCACCTAAACGACGTCTAATATGTTCTCTAGCTGTTATTGTTGTTGCATAGCAACCACCTCGCACTATGTTCTGTGCAGAAGGCAACGGAGGGACTATTTTATTTTGAACATCATTATTTAATAATAAAAACTATTTAAATTGGAGTGTGTATTTTTCTTTCACATTGTCAGCCACACGTGGTAACCGTTTTATAAATGCAATAGCTCACTTCAGGCCGTGATATACGAATATCTATACAATATGGAGTTGTCGACACTCCGCTTCGCGTCGGGCCGAACCAAACCGTAGCACAACAGTGCTGGAGCAGAACAACAGTCTGGAGGAAGAAGTGGGCCGGTCGGAAAATTCACTAGCAATCCGCCCTTCCCCCGTTGACAATTTACTAGCAATAACGAGGGCCGGTCGAGATTCCCGGGCTGATTTTTAGTCCCAGTACGCCACTGAACGTAGCTATTACGTAAGATGCTGGTATATATATACTAACTGTGCTTCCCCCCCCCCCCAAAAAAAAGTTGTAAATCAAACAAGTGAAGTACATGCTATGTTATAAAGCCGTGGAGGGCGGGAGTTTATAAACCAAAGAGTAACCGCCCTTACGGGACGCTGTAATAAGTAAAGCGAACGCACCCGCAAGGACACCTGGCCTCCTATTGGTTGAGGGATTTTGACAGGATTGTTGCACAAAAGTTTCGAGCGCGCACAGAATAAATCTGAGAGCAGAAAAAATCTGTAAGCAGCAATATATCTGAGTGAAAGCGTACAGTTTGAGCACAAGCAGAGCACATCTAAGTGCAAGCAGGCACTATTTGAGTGCGAGGACAGGGTTTGAGGGAAATAAATACATAAAGTAGCTCTCAAATTTAAATACCACGCTCTTGAATAAAGATAGGGAATAACCCCCATATTCATCCACAGACTTACTCATGAATGTGGAATGACTTAAGGACCAGCAAGAGTTTCACACTTCCCAACCACAGAGATCTTCTTTTTTTGTGTTTTGAAGAGTTAGAAATAAGCGATGGGATGGTTGAATTCCTGATTAACTTGTTAGCATTCAAACGTTGTTGTATAAAGGCTTGGTGTGGTCTCAGGGTGGAAATGTATGTTTGCACAAAGCTGAGTGATGCTTTATCTCACGGTGTCAGAATGACAATTTCACAGTCAGAAAACTGCATTAGTTCATGAACATTTACAGAAATAAAACACATATATATATATATATAGTCCTCTCAAGGACTACCAAGGCCATTCATGTTAACTCTCGAAAGCTGCTGATAGGTCAGTATGTCACCTTTTATTATGATTAATGAGTATAAGTATTTAAAGTAGTAGTTTTCTATATATAAATAAATAACAACCCCACACAGGATTTCTAACCATCGTTTGTTAAATGTGTCCTACATCTACAGTATATAGCCTTTATCACGTGCGTTGTTCTGTGAGATTAATGTGATAGCAGCTCTGTTGGGCTGCTCTCTAGTGATGCTTGTGAGGTTTTCATGTGCTTACTTATTGGACTAAGTGGAAACATTGTATAAGACAAATACTTTCCGCAGAATGTTTGACTTGAATGACATCCAAAGACGGCAGCAGGGTGATGGGGTTTTTCCTCATGGCCCTGCTTGTCTCACTAAGGTCAAGACTACAACACATTTTATATAATGAAGTTTCAAAAATAGCTATCAACTAAAGCCAAAATCCATCCGCCTGCTTTAGCTTCAACTCTCCTTTTACTGTAATGAAGTCGGATCATGGTGTTTCATATCCCAAAGCCATTTCATAGGCCTTGATTTATTCTCTTGCTTTTTTATTTATTTTCCAGACAATCAATAAGCGCTATCAAGTAAACAGATATTACTGCCATGTGTCTACAATGAATTATAAGTATCTCATTGATTTCAAATGACATTTTGAATAATGTTGCTGAGGATATCAAACATTTATTTGTCTCTCTTGTAGTGTCCTGCAGAAGGTCCTACTATGGTAAATGCTATTCAATTGTATTTGAACGTGGATTTCAATTACAGGCTCCTTACAATACAAAACATGCACAACTTAAATTAACAAAAATGCAACTGAAACAAATGGATTACATTTTTCAGGATGAAGAAGAAGCTGTTTACATTCACAAAAATACACATATTCACCAATGGCTAAACACTGCCATGCAAGGCACTGGACTGGCCATCTCCGTGCTACTAAAGTCCCCATCACGTTGACATTTGTGCTTTTTGGTAAAATATCTAGACAACTATTAAATGGGTTGACATGATATTTGGCAAATATCCCCCGCTGTATGCACCTCATATACAAATACCACATTTCTGGACACATACAAAGAAGAACCAATGCTTAACTGAAGGACGTGTTGGTTGCAAAGCCCAAGCCTAAGGCCTTTGCATAATGGAATTGGCAAGTCATTGATGCACATTTCACTTTTCGGTACACTTTCAATATTCTGGTAGCACTGTTCAATTTCTGTTACTTGGTGAGCTGCATGGATTTATTTCAGCCTCATTTTAGGATTAGCTGTGCAGGCTCATAGGCATCATTGGCTTTAATGAAATACGGGGCCTGTGCACTGGAAGACATTTTCCAATTTATAATGATTCCAAACTAATGCATATTTCCTTACAATAAAGTCGGACAGAAAAGTACAGAGAGGGAGAGTTGACAGCAGAAGATAACTCACCCACTAACCACTACATCTACGGCTTTACTGTAGGGTAAATGCATTTATGTGCTGTTTACCCAGCTCTCAAAATCTGAAATGCTGCTTACTTACACAAATCAACCCCAGAGCATGCATGCACAGTTTACAAGGGTTAGTATGCTCTCTTGCACCATTTCAAATGTTAACTCTCACACTGCTTGTTTTTATATTTTGTAACTGAATCATGGTATTCTCAGTGAGCACAGAGCAGCCGCCCACATGCTGGAGATAAAAACAAACCCTCCTCTGCACGTAAGCCCGCAACAGCCCATGTAGAACACTTAATTGTTAGTTCGAAATTAGAAAGATTTCATTGCAAGTGCAAATCTCTATGTTCATTTCTGAGGACGCCTTTTGGTAACAAAACAGCATGTTCATTTAGTTAAAATGTTTTAGTCCGTCCTTGATTCCTTTGCAAAGGGAAATTCATCACGGTCACAGGATGGTATTCACCTTTTCATGGCCTGTGGCTTGTACAGAGGCTTAGCAGTAATTAATACTTAATATAAATAATTCCCTCAGACCAACAATAAATCATTTTACCAGTTCTATAATTTGTTATGGCATATTGTCCATGACCAGAGAAAACACACACCCACATACTCATGATATTAAATGTATTTAGACAAAATGCAGCTCCCTTAAATCCTCTAAAATATATTGTGACATCTGGAGGGATGCAGGTCTCTGTGGCATAAATAAAATAAGGTACAGTACTATAGCAAACAAGTAGTAATACTGTAAAGTGTTTAGTGTATAAGTGTGGAATATTTGTAAAACTGTGACCAAAATGCATCATATCTACTGTAAGAAAGAAAATACTAGCAAGTAGAATCAAATCCATTGATTAGGCTTTGACTACAGAGGATAGTTCATTATAAGAATGAACCACACTGAAACCATATCTAAAACAGAAACACAAATGCATTTATTGGTGTTCAGTCTAATGATGTGACAAAAACACAATCATGACTCATTAACTTGGAGAAACAAAGTGTACAGATGTATGGTCACATGTATTTCTCTCACTGAGCACTCAGACCTTAAACAGCCCTCCATTAAACAAAAAACAAGGGTACCTTTGAGAAGTTGAAATGCAATCACGTTTGAGTAAAAGATCCAACGTTTGAACGATTTGCCACTGAAACGTTGCACACCAGTTTAAGAGGCAGGATTTTACAACTCTGTAAAGTGATCCCTTCCACAATCTTTGTATCCATCAACTTAACGATCAGCAGGTTTACAGCACTATCAAATAGCTTAAGTTGTTTCTGTGACTCCCCTTCACCTTCCCTGAATTACCAACAACCAGGAGAGCTTGTTTTTGCTCTGTGCACTCATGTTGCTATACTGTTATTTTAACGACAAAATGCTATTAAGCACGATGCTGTTTGCAATTCTAAGTATAGGTGCTAGCTTACTGCAAAGCTCCTCAGACGACTGATTTAAAAAAAAAAATCGCTGATTGGTTTTCTTTAAAATGATCTCTCTAATAAAAAATGAGGGTGAAGATTAAGGATTTAGTTTTACTGCAGTATATCACACTAACGGCCCGTCCACACAGCGGCGTGCGTTGAAGCTTCCAACGCTTCTGCCCATAGAGAGGCGAAGTCCCTCCCCTTCCGAAAGCCTTCATGGGACCCCGGAAGCGGAAAATTATACATTGAAGTCAATGGAGAGAGAAAGGTTATCTTTTGATCCCGTTTGAATTGTGCCACGAATGACACATATGATGTTTGTCAATTTAAAAGAACATTTTGCAAGTCAAAAAAATAAAAATGTGTCGTAAAACTGTGAAGTTACACATTTTTTCGTGTGAAACCGCTCAGTGAACTACAGGTCTCTCGTCTCGCACAATACGCGTCACCAACATAAAGATGGCCGTCACGTTAGCACATTTCACCACATTCTTTCAGAATGAGAATAAAAGTATTTTACGAGGTGAAAATCACTACAAGTCTGGGCACGTTGAGAGCTGTACCTATATGAAAGGGGAGTTAGTCGGTTCTGTAAGAGCCAGCATGCGGGACCGGCTTTACAAGGTTTCGGTGAGTAATATGAGTGCAATGTGTAACGTTAATGTCAGCTAGCTAACATTAGCTAACAAGGTACACTAACGTGTTTTGTTTTAGCAACTAGTTTTCTCCTTAAGAACTTCGTGGTCTCTGTGTATGCTGTGGATAACATTAGTGTTCACAAGAACAAGGTACACTCCCGTGTTTTGTTTTAGTTGCTCTTCAGATTGAAGCGGCCAGTTTTATATCGATTATACTGTATGCGTGATCTCCTTTTTCTCGTTGTGTCATTTGAGTTTATTTGCTGTGTGTCGATTCAAGGATTTTGGTTATCTAGTCACAGCTGTGTGTGACTCCCTCTGGTACACCGGTATGTGTTTTCCTAATGTAGAGAGCATTGATTAATTAATAAACTACACACTGAGTCTAGATCCTGACCAAATCCTTTTTTATTGTTGATCAAATGTTTTTCAAAAATGTATTCATACACATTTAGAAAAATACAATGTACAATCACAACCAATACAACACAAATTACAAAAAATACAGAAAAAAACAAACAATAACAACAGACAAGAGGACAAAACTATGGAAAAATAAACCCTCCCACCCCCAGATCCGGACCATCCTTGTATTATTGCTCATTCAATCTATTATAGCATGCTAACAAATGGTACTTACTTTATTTTTACAGATCTGCATGGGAGACGATGGCGTGATGCAGAGCGCTGTCTGTGATTGTGCACAGGAGATGTACAAATGCAGCCACGCTGCAGCATTGGCAATATTTGCCATGTGGCAGATCAGCTCCACAGATGTTGAGTGCCAGTGGAGGAAGCCTGGCACTTCCAAAGTAGTCCAGCCGGTGTCTCAACTTTACCAACAGCGAGAGGAGACATACAACCCACTGGCCAGAGACATCGCCAACTGTCAACTGGGGGGTTGTAAACGAGGCCGAAGGGGTGAAGGCTTTTGTGGAGGCCTATCAAGTGACAGTGTTCGAATCGAGTCTGGTCTCTTTGTGAGTGAGTCGGGTGTTCTGGGAGCATCACCCGATGGACTTGTGCAGCCATCTGCCCTGCTGGAGGTGAAGTGTCCACACAGCCAGAGGAACATGACCATCACGGAGGCAGTCCAGTTACCATCCTTCTGTCTCCGTGAGGAGGGTGGGTCATATATTCTCAAGGAGAATCACCCATACTGGCACCAGGTCCAAGGGCAGCTGCACATCACAGACCGGAGTCTCTGCTACTTTGTTGTGTGGACCACGAAGGAGGCGATCATCATCCCCATCCCCAAAGACCCTGCATGGCATGGAAATCTCCTCCTCCTGGAACAATTCTACACCCAGCATATGCTCCCTGTGTTGGCCAGTAGAGAGGAGGACATTTCAATAAACATACTCTTAACACCCTCGGACTCTGCGTTGTGTTTCGTATGTGTGATGGGGTGTTATGCAGAGGGGAGGAAAACAGGACACAGCAGATTGGGATTGTGGTGGAGATGCTGAGCAGTTATTTAATTGTTGCATGTAATTATTATTATACTGCGTGCTTCTTAGTTATTCCATCTTTTGCTGTAACATGGATCTGTATGTAACTCTATATTTACTTGTTATCTACCACACTTCCTTCTACATCATACACCATCATTATACATGATGGTGTATATAGGATATATATATTTGTATACATATCTGTAAATTGTATAATTTTATTTAAACGTCTTTTTGATCTCTCAAACTGAGTAAGATTGACAATAAAGTTGACTTTGAAAAATATATATATTCTTTATGAAAATAGTTGACTGTTGTCAAATGAATCCAAATGAAACGTTGGACTGAACTACAACTACGCCTTTAAATCTCTACGGACTGTTTTTCAGTGGGATGGCAAGTTCCTATCTTTAAACATTTATTAGTTTTTTCTCAGAACAGATTTGATTTTCTGAAGTTAATTTAACTTTGCCGACCATGTAAGGTCATCATTAAAAGGTACAATCAATTTGTTTAGGGTTGACTAAAATAATGAAAAACATTCATTTGGATAATTTACTGACAGAATAAGAAACTCAATGATGCTCTACTCACCTGTTCCCTTTTTATAAAGTGAAACAGTTGAAACGATAGATTTTAGTAAACTTAAAAACAACCTTCTCCAAAAGCTATCAAGGAATATACCGAATACTTGTTTTAGAACTTTATTACATATTTTTATATAAATAGTTTGAATGATCCATAATTGACAGAAGCTTGTGTTTACACTGACCTGTTACTCATATATTAATGTCTTTGTAACTTCAGTAAACCACTACCTCACTAATTTCTTTCATTCATCACGGTTCAGTAAACTAAGTGATACATGAACCAGTTTAATCATTATAATAACGTAGGATTGCAACTCTTTGAAAATGTAGGTGGCTCTTAAAAGAGCTGTTGTGTTTGGGTGTGCTGGTCTCAGGTCAGTCTAAGCCCTCTCTCCGCGGATGCGGCGGGCCAGCTGGATGTCCTTGGGCATGATGGGGACCCTCTTTGCTTGGTTCATCTTACTGGGGGGCAGCTACATGGATGTCGGTGCAGTCCACAATCATTGCGCAGTTGAAGGCAGAATGAATTTATTATTGACTCCGAATGAAGCACAACTTCATGTCATACAATGCAATGACTTTATTTGTAATTGTGTAAAAAAATATGAGCATTGATTAGCAAGCAGGACCTGCAGGAACAGAGAATGGTGATGGAGCTGGGAAGAGAGAAGAATAAAGAAAACAGATCAACTTTATTATCGGATATTAAAAATTCAATTTCAAAACAAGTTGCCGCTCCTACAGTTTTCTAGTATGTAAAGATGATTTCACATGACCTATGCAACATATCACACTCAATACATGTGTGTCTCTGGGGGGTGCATTGTGCCTTTGATGTATATAAATAATATACCATAACCAAATACTATTACGTACAGTGGAAATCAGGTTGCCAGAGCAGGTCAGTGTGCATGTTCCTCAACGTCTCAGCAGTTACAGGTGAGGTAAAGAAAATAAAAGAGAAAAAGGTCAGTAACAACACTTTAAAGTAACAACACTTTGAATAATTATCTCTTCTAACAATTTTCTCTCAATAAGCACACAACGACTGTCTTTCCAACAAACAGATTGTCATCACAATGAAACACGTCCAGAAGAATGTCATGCAAAGCTCCCTGCCTGCCTTCGACTCTCCCTGAACTGCTTCCTTAGCACCCGGTGGAGGGCGCAGTAGGCTACTCTTCAAAAGTTTCACGAAATACTTACCATCATGTTTGGTTACTGTTTAACATTTTGGTTTACTTCATGTAATAAAATAATAACTTCATGGTAAGGCTACTACAAATGACAAGGCTAAGTAATGTAATGCTAACTAACGTGCTCGCTACTCGTCGCTACTAGCTAGGTAGCTAACTTGACTATGTTCCATGCACAACATGTATATTACCTATGATATTACCTGATATGTCTGATCCAGCGACTCCTGGTCCTTTCATCAGACGGGAATCGATAGAAGGAGCAAGTGGTATGATCACTTTTATGACTACAACCTGGTACAAAGCACACAGGCATCTTGTAAAAGTGAATTTATTTTTAGCGATCTATAATTTATTGGAGGGAATAAATCAGTTATGAGATCTTCTTCTTCTTCGCTTTAATTACGAGTCTTATTATAAATCACCGAGCATGCCTGTGACATCACTTACGCGACCCAGAATGGGATTTGGGATTTGTAGTCTTTGTAGTAGCGTATTTTTCATAGTCTTATATTTCAGCAGTTTTACCAGTAGCGTGGCGTGGGGAAAAATGTAGGGGAAGCCCATTTTTTGGGTCGGGGGGTGGTCAATAACGTAACCAGATGAGTGATTACAGCGCCCGGTATCATTTGACACACATTGGTATCACACAGATGCAGGACTTGCACACGCCTGTTATCTAACCGACAGGTCCGCACGCACTCTCCAGCTGAAACTCTCTCCTTATTAATTTAAGCATTTTACTTATTAATGTATGCAGACAATCACACAATCTATGTGATTTTTGGATTTACCGTGCCTCTCAATTGCCCGTGACAGGTTGGCAAGGTCGATGAATCCTGAAGTTGCCCAAGGATTGTTCAGGGAGCACGAATCCTTGTCAAAAAGAAGACATGGCCAGCAAATTAGACGCTGAAGTTTAGCGCTTCCAGTTAGCCACTCCGTGCGGACATAATTGTCCTCATTGAACGTCCGATTCTCTCCCTTTTTCCTCTGCGTACACACAGCTCGAGTGCGGGCATTGGCCTGTCATCTGATTTAATTTGTAGTTGCTGCTGTAGCGGAAGTTTAGTAAAGTTATGTTTGATTAAGTACGCCAAATCTCCACCCTCCATAATACTTCATTTGCTTGATAATTTCTAACGGCGGTGATGACAGTTACAGTATTAAAACTGATGTTGATGTGATTTGATTGGATGGCAGTGTCCAATCAAATCGCCAGCCGCCAGCCGCCTCTGAAGGGAAGCAAGAGGCGGCTAGCTTCCCTTGGCATGGCCCTGACCAATCACAGGTTGGCAGGGGCATCACGTGGGCCTCATCTGATTGGTCAATCCCTCCATTTTTTTTCACCAAGGGAAGCTAGATTCGGCTGGCCTCCTCTCGCAACAGGGAGTGCAATCTACTGTTTCACCATAACATCTAGAGGGGCGCTGTTTGTTTCACTCTTTGTAAAATACTCAATGAGAATGGGGGAGAGCCGGGCCGGCAGCAACACACAGCAAAGGAGAATTATCGAAACAAAACAAAGTGTTTTTATTTATTTATTTAAATTATAACTACAATCCGAAAAAACAGGGGAAGCCTGGCTTCCCTTGGCCTCCGGGAGAAAACGCCACTGAGTTTTACGACAAAATGTGACTTTTTTGACATGGAAATGATTGTTTAAGATTGACAAACATCATATGTGTAGTTCGTGGCACAATTCAAACGGGATCAAAAGATACGTGTTCTCTCTCCATTGAATTCAATGTAAATTTTTCGCTTCCGGGGTCCCATGGTCCGGAAGTAGATGGGCGTGACTTCGCCTCTCCATTCACTTTGAATGGGGTGACGTCACTTTTAGCCGAACTGCATTTTGGGAAGCGACGTGGAGCGTTGCTGGCGTAGCTGGCGTCAAAAGTTGAGCAATGTTCAACTTTTGACGCCTCGACGGAGGCGTCAGCCAATGAAATCCCGTTTATTCAAATCTGCCAGTACAATCGCTAGCCAATCAAACCGCGTGTATGCTGGGAGAGACTACGCAGGTCATTTCCTCATATTCAAAAAAATTGAGGGAAAATTCATTGTAGCGGTAGTGAATCACCCGGTGCTGTATGATCAGTCTCTGTTCATCTACCGGGATACAAACCGGAGGAGCGAGGCATGGAGGGAGGTGGCAGAGACAGTGGGTGAAACTGGTAGGTTTTCGCCTGTTTGGGGATTTTATATCCAGTTTACTTCGTTTTAACATTGCTATTGCTTTGTATGTCGGGGGGCGGGAGATTCATGTGATTGGTTGTTGGTCGTGTTGCTCGCAAAAAATCCCCAAGCTTCAGATACGCCCACCTCCAAGCGTCAACGCACGCTGCTGTGTGGACGCTCCGTAACGGCCCGTCCACACGGCGGCGTGCGTCAACGCTTCTGCCCATTCCCTTTGAATGGGGTGACGTCACACTTTGCCGACCTGCATTGTGGTTCCATCGCTTCGCTTCAAAAGTTGAGCAATGTTCAACTTTTGAAGCTTCGATGGAAGCGTCAGCCAATCAAATCATATTCCAGTACAAGCTCTAGCCAATCAAACCGCGTGCTTGTGTGTCCGGGGCGGGAGATTCATGTGATTGGTTGTTGGTCGAGTAGTCAGACACACCCACCGGCAAGCTTCAACGCACGCCACCGTGTAGACGCTGCGTGAAACATGTCTTGTATCTCTCTTCAAGTGATTGTGATCCAAAGTGATCTGGGAAAACACCTAGTACTAGAACAATGGGACACTACAATGAAACATACAAATACTTATCAGAATGTATAAGTTATAGTTATAGGCCTGTTATACAGTTGATATTTTTGTTACAGAATATCAGAGGAGGGGACTCGAGTCACATGACTTGACTCGAGTCACATATTTTTTGACTTGAGACTTGCTTGACTAACATTGATAAAAGACTTGACTTGGACTTGGTATTCGTGACTTGAGACTTGACTTAAGCTTGAGACAGATGACTTGAAAGGACTTGACTGTTTAAAATTAAATATTTGCGTTTGTTTTTGTAGTGAGATATTACGTTTAGTTTTTTCGAAACACGTGATTGGGTGATTATAGCGCCATGCATGCAAACCTGGCAACCCACTAGGAGAGGAGTTCTCATTTCTCTAACTGCCTGCTGCTTCCCCTCCTCTCTCTCCTCGGTTCCCCTCCAGTCCTCCGCTCGCATCTCCTGTGGGCGGGACTAAGTTTCGAGGATAGGAGTCGAGGAGGGGAGTGGAGGAGGGGAAATTTAAGAATTGAGAAGCCTCTAGGGTCCACACCTCTGGGAAGTACCACTATGCCCAGAAGTACGGAGCCCCTAAACTTAAGGGACATGGAAAAAAAAAAAAAAAAAAAAGAGAGAGAGAAAAAAAAAGTCAGGATAACGGGTTCTCGTGCGCACGAAAAAATTCCGATTTTTTTTTTTTTTTTTGGAGAAAGTTACCTCTGCGCCAAGGAGGAAGTGGAGCACACAGGTGGAGACCACTATTTCATTGCAGACTGCTATGTTTACATGGGGAAATGACAGTGCATACATTATTTGAGGGGGGGGGGGGGGGGGGGGGGGGGGGGGGGGCGATGCTAGTGAATTGTCTACGGGGGAGTGCTGTGGACCTCTGCCGGCAGTCAGCGAACCGAGCCGGCCGTCAACGGCCCTTGACGTTCGGCCGTTCTGTGATTCTCCAGATGGCCAGTCCGCCACACACACACCAGGGTGCATGATGTGAGTCTGTTTGTGCTCTGCTCAGCTCCGCGTGTTCTGAGTGTTTGTTTCCCTTTAAACCAGCGGCGGGCAGTAGGTACTCGGAGAGTCACGGACATTAATTCTAGATCAAAGCAGACTGGTTTACAGACTGGTTTACAGACTCTCCTGTTTTGCCAATCCGGTGCTTAAACAAATAGCTCTATACCCCTGGCCGAAATGTCCATAAAATTAAGTCTGAGTTCGAAATATATATCAAAAAATGTATACACTGTGAACTTCCTCCTTTCTCTCTCTCTCTTTTAAAAAAAATTGTTTTCATGTCCCCTTAGGGCAGTAACCATCAACTGGCGGCCCGCGGGCCACATCTGGCCCGCCAGACATTCTCATCCGGCCCGCACGACGGGGGTGACTGTGGCATTGGCGGAGTGGTTAGTGCGTTCGCCCAAGTCCAGCCAAGGCAGATCTATAAAGCAAGTATATATATTTGTCTGAAAGCCTACTTGTCCTTGTGTTTTGTATTTATGTCTATATGTATTTTGTCTCTTTTCTTCTTTTGTACTGTAAAAGGAAAAATATGGAAATGCTAGAGTCGGATTGTGCCAACGTATCTAAAATGTTCTACTGATACAGGCTGGTTGTTGAAATGTAGGATACTGGGTCTACCTGAATTATAAGTTATTTGGTTGTGACTAAAATAAATTCCAGTTTACTTACTAAAAACCCTGCTGAAGTAAGTCATTAATTTTATGGCATTATCTTTCAGGAGAAGACCAACACAGTGTTTGAACTATCTTAAAATTAAATCATGTGTAGCGAAAGATTTACCATAAGTAAACCCTGCCTCCCACTCCATCTGTAGGACAGACACAAAGGTGCTGACACATCTTAAATGCCTCCTCTGCTCGTCTTTTCAGGTCAGTGTTTATCATATCGAATTTGCATCAACTCCTCACTGCCCCTCCCAGAGCAGGGGCAGCACCTTTCTTACTATTCCAACCATGTTCTCTCACAAGCAAATCCTTGCATTAATCTCTGCCCACAAACTCAGAGGTGGAGTCACTCTCTGCCTTAGTTGGTGGAAGTCAAGTCATCCCCTGTGAACTTTCATTGTACATGTTAGACAGCATTCAAGAAACACAACAGTGTGTGTGTGTGTGTGTGTGTGTGTGTGTGTGTGTGTGTGTGTGTGTGTGTGTGTGTGTGTGTGTGTGCGTCAATCAAGAAAAGCTCCTCCTTTAACTTCAAAACTTGGCAGAGAATCTCCCTGTTTTAAGGTTTTAACCAGTATCAGAAACCTTTATTAGTCTCACAGAGGGGAAATGTACATTGCTACAGCAGAAAAGAGTCAAAGACAGCTTAATGTTACCTAAAGCATACATACAAAAGTATTAAAGATAAAAGAAGAAAGAATATTATAATTTAAAAAAGTTACACATTATACAAAATACACATCCTGTAACAGTTCTGAGGATTTAGCAGCCAGGTATATATTGCACAGCATGGCATATATATATATATATATATATATATATATATATTGCATGATTAAAGTAAACCACTAATACTGTTCCCTGTACATCCATGGGTATATTGCAAACAGAAATGGCTAAAAGTGAATTGGGCATTATCTTAATGGTGCCTAATCCTGTCGTTAAGGCTGGTTACATTTGTCTGAGATGTATACACTGTAATCTTGTCCCTGTGTGTAGCTTTGTTTAACAGTGCTTGCTTTTAATGCATGTCTTGTGCACCGTATATCCACCCGTCTTGTTTGTAGGCAGATATATTGGCAGGTGGATAATATTGGCTTTCCATACAGTACATTGGTGTTGGCATAAAGAGTACATTGGTTGACAACTGCATGTAATTAGAAACTGCAGTCTCTATATGTTTTAATGGCTGCATTGATACGTAGTTTTGACAAGGCCTACTATAAATAAATAAAAACTGTAATATATTGTTGTATTTGGGTTTCTATTTATAATTTCTTTAAATGTTTTTTTATTTGTTTATATATACACAATAATAACCAAGTTTATTTTCGAAATTGTCAAATGTTGACATTGAATATTGTGTAAAAAGGACTGAACCATCAATAAAGAAACACAAAAAAGACTAACTAAATTGTTTGATTCTTTATGCGCAGAGATATGGGTAAATCTAAGCCCTAATCTTCTTGGCACGTTTTTGATTGTTTTGTAGCTACTAATGATCTCTCCTGCCTCGTTGCTTTTCCCCAGATCTGATAGCTGCCAATGATAATGAGCTGCATTTATCGGCCATGCACTTAGCCTAACGCCCAGTGCTTCACATCACCTATTTACAATGTTGCGCCAGGGAGAAGCACTACACAGGACATGAGGTTATGTACTGGAATAGACCATTTGGCTCTTTTTCCCAGCATTGCTCTCCAGTGATAGAGGCTGAAAGCTGAAATTATACAGTACTGCAACCACACCAACCAGATGCAGCACATAACCTTTCAGAGGATGACATATTTTCCATGTCTGCCAATTCGAAATTGCGAATTAAAAGTACATTTGAAATTGTGTGCCAGTGGCATTTTCCAACATGGGAATGAAAAAAATATACAGTATGGCAGGGCACTTTAATTTAATTGAGAGATTTCTATTTAACATATTAAATCCTGGAGTTTGTAGTGGTTTCATACAACATATGACATACAAGTACTACAACCTAATATACATAAATGAATAATTAAATGCACTAAAACAATAATGTTCTTGTTCTGGTACAATACAATTTGGAAATATTTTTAATTTCTCAAAGATTTAAATGTAAAATGAAGTTAACAGAAGGAAGAAATTGGAGGATGGTGAATAAAGACTTTCTCCAGTCCCGTGCCTGGACAATAGATAGTTAGCTGTCATTAACTCTCTTAAAGGACATCGGGCTTATTTCCCTAATGATGATAACATTAATTACTTTCTTATTATTTAGCTTTTCTCATTTTACTCTTTGATTACTTTAATAATTGTAGACAGAAGCTTACAAGCCAATTATCTTCATGAAGGTGTTTTCATAATGGACTGCTGATGTACCTATTTCCTCTGACACAGATAAGGGAAGAATAGCCTACAGACACAGAACACACGTGAAGACGAAGCAACGTTTTTCATGTGTCTTTTCAGACAGGGGTTTAGAAAGTGGAGGTATGATTTAAATAGCTTGTAATATAACTAGAAAGCTTTCTTCTTGTATTTTAAAAAGGCCATGTTTTTATATCAGCATTAAGAAAAACCAAATCAGCAAAAATGGATCACCAAAAGTCACAATCACAGGCATTGAGCCTACTCAGTTAAAAGCAACATGAAGGCTGGTATAACCACACTACAGTAAAACACCACATAGACAATAAACATTTAGCAACCTCACCAGAAAACATAAGAAGATACAATATGAAAAAAACAGCAAGCAACAACGTAATCAAAACAAACTGACCACAACTAAAATATTGGAGACCATGATCAACCCAACCCAGTTAAAACTGTCTCACACACTAGAACCCTCCAAATCATGTTGACAGCACCAAAACAAAATTAAGGGGAAATAAGGGAATAACTTACTTTTCGCCTTAATTTCTCACAGATATTGGCACAATAGGTAAGGAGGATCCATGAAGATGATGTCCAGGCTGCTCCATGTGTCTCAAAGACTGACTGTAGCCTATGCTACACCTGCTCCAGTCATCTGATAGAAGGAAGCCAAGGGATGTATGGTGAATCCTTCCAGACAGTTCCCCAACTCTGGTCTTCTGCCTGTTATTAATAATGATCAATGTATTCGGCAACCCTCGATTTGTCCTGGGTTTTTACCTGTAGCACTGGTAGTTGTAGCTTAGCTCTCAATATGTGTAGCATGTGGATAGTAGCAGCATGCTAACGCGGCGTTATCCTGCTTTAGGCTGTCAGCAGGTGGCGCTATCGTTGTACCCGAAACTTCACACTAAAATGTGTTGTTTACTTTCAGTTTAAATTAATATTTATTTGAAATGATTGTGCAGGATTTAGTAACAAATATTTAAGTTGTAATTGAGCAGTCAAAAACTTGTGGTGCTGATGGGGTACAATAGTTTATTTTGTATTTTCTTAATTAATTGCATTGAAGATCCTTGAAAAGTGATATCCTATAACGACTGTGTTGTCATTTCAATGTGACTAGAGCAGTATCCCTAACTTCTCCTCGGACAGTGATATAGGCCTACTGTAGGTTCTGCTGCAACTTTCCAAGAGCACTCAGCTGCAGTTTAAAATATGTGCATGCATTAGTGGAGAGTACTTTTCTTAACATATTAAATCATGACAATAAAACAAACCCATTTTAAAGGCAATCAGAAAGGCAAAATACGATCAATTCAGCTTTTTTCCACAAGTCCATTAGGCCTATGCCCAAGCTTTCCCTCTCTTTGGCTCGTCAGAAATCCAGAGCTGCTCCGACTCCGAAGTTACATTCAATTGCAATAATTGTAGAATCTCCCAGGTGACTGGCACTGCAGAGGAAGCACTCTCAGTGTTATCCCAGCCCACATCCTGTTGTGATAGTGTTTCAGAGCCTGGCAGGGACAACTCACCCGTGGCTCAGGGGAGGAGAGGAGAGGGCAGTGGAGGTGAAGAAGCTAAACTATAAGCCTGAGCTTTAAGGTTGTTACTAAAATAATAACTATTTTTGTTTTTTTTGTTAATGATCTGTCTGTAACATAATAGGCCACATCCTTTTTTTCATAAATAGCATTAATGGTTTAGTTCACATTATGTAGAATTGTAGAAATGTACTGATGGCATGCTTTCTCGATTCCCTAAAGGATGACATTTTCAGCTTTAAACCTGTTGTGTTAATTTCAGATTTGTTGTATAAATGATCTATAAAAGGATAACAGCAGGAATGAAGTTATCGCATTCAACCAAAATATGTATGGCTCCAATTTACATATTTTGTTGTCCTTTTCACTTACACAAACTCATTGTTACGGTCATAAGCATGCTCCCTGGTGACACCATTAGCTGTTTGGAGCTGATCACTCTCTCCATCCTTGCCTCTGCATGGCACATACTGTAGACTGAAGTAATTGTTTTCCATTTATTTTGATATACAGTAGAAAAGAAGTGCAACAGGTAAGTCTGTGATAGGGCACAAACCTATATGCTCTCAATATATGTTCTTGTCAATATCCGCATCCAGCTACACAAATAAATAATTAGGTAAATCATCAGCATGCAAATGTTTGTTTTAGCATGCATGAGTATCTGGATGCAATAATGTAAACAATTCTTATATGCTTTTCCAGTGTAAAAAACAGACTCTCAGTCTGTTTTTTATTCAGTGGACAGAGGAACCCTGTAGGCAAGCCCTCCAGCTAATGATCTCAGATTTAAGAACCGTGACCCTAATGATTCACTAATGCAGTCTCTGCACCGAGTATAACATTACTACTCTCACTCATTGTGTAAAATAGCTCATATAATACAGTACAGAGAGTACTTTGGCCATGCAGACAGACATATCAGGTTGATGCTACAGCGAAGGGGGTTGGAGACATAAGACTGAAGCTAACGCTGCAATATGCTGGTTCAACAATGAGAAATACAATTAATTTGCACATAGTTCATTATTACAAGATGCAATTAAAAGGCATTTAAAAGTGTGAGAGAGAGTACCACACAGGCTTCAAAGCATTTGAAATATTTAAATATAAGTAACCTAGACTCAATGAAAAATAACTTGCATTAATGCTTGTTTTCCCAATAATAATTAAACACTATAACATTACACGTTTATGAAAACAAACTATGTGTATGAAGACATTTTGCAGCAACCCAAGTTGTCACAGAGATGTTTTGTGTGTCATTATTGTCAAGATAAATAAGTAGACATCTTTGTGTAAAAGTAATGGAAATGTATATTTCATTGAATTTAGGTCCAAAGCCTTTGGATTTCAATTCAAATTCTATCTGGAAAATAATGGAAAGTAGATTAGCAGTTGATGCTGCTGCTGTGATAACAGTAATGATAGTGGTTGTAATTGAAAACTGGGTATTCTAAGCAGCATCACATCACTCTCCTTGCAGTGGACGAAACCCAGGGGAACAGACAAATGGGAAATATGGGAAACAAGTGCTTCATGTGAAGGCAAATCAGATTGTCGTCACTGTCCATTTCACTCAGTCTCCTAACCCAACACTAAGCCATCAGCCCCCCATGCCCCCTCCAGATGATGCATGCACATACAGAGTTACAGCAACACCTACTGGTAGTCATAGATAAATGCAAATAGATAATTTCCTCAGCTCTGATAAGGTGATGTATTCATAGGAAAACTGAAATGAAATGCATTTCATCTCTGTCTTGTTGAGTTTTCCTTTACAGGCTCTTTTTTTCTTTTGCTGTTCATGCCCATTGTTAGAATCATCCTATATAAGATAATACAGACTTTGACAGCTGCAAGGGTACACATACACATGGCTCTATGCTAATTAAATATATATAGGAAATCCAAGAAACATTATTTTTCGTTCACAAAATAACTGTACATGGGCTATAAATGAATTTATTACAGCATGATATCTAATCAAATGACAGACTTTTATGTCTTTCTAATATCGAACAATATAAATAAGGATCATTATAACGCTAAGTTACATTGAGTGTAGAGATTAAAGACTAGAGTCAAATGTATACATGTATATATAAAAACATATATGTCTATCTAATCAAACATCTTGGACAGTGATAATTGATATAATAAACACACATTGGTTGATATTATGTACCGAATCTGAATATAATAATAAATAATTATGGCATCAGTGATTTTGTTTGCATCAGTGTGGTCTACCGCTGGTTTTGACTAATCTAACGCCTCATCTAATCAGCAGCAGATGAGAATGTGCAACAAACACTCATTCCTGTAATAAAGATGATGAGCATCAATCTGTTTTCACAAGTGTGCCCCTCTTCAGCTTTCAAGATCAATTAGCATCACATGTGCAGGGATGGTGGCGTATTATTTCCTTCAGCTGGGAATGAGCTTGTGGCTGACACTGAAGACTGAGCTGCGGTCACAATCTCACATCAAGACATTGACTTGAATATACCAGGGATCTGACAGGCTAAGATTATTTAAGCAAATATCATATAGCACTTAACGACAGTGAACAGAATATTTTTCCATATTGTAAGCACAGTGAACGTTCAGAAACAGAACAAGAGAAATAATCTGAAAATGATTCATGTATTGCAACCTACTGTTATTTACAAATTAAATGGAAAGAGTGTATTTGCACTTGTCCTTGGATGTACTGTATTCAAAATATGTTTCGTGAACATCTTAAATGTAATGTCTGAACATTGAGGATACTCTTCATCATAAAAGTAAACGAGAAGATTAAGGAGTTAAGAAAAAATCCTCATTGTTCTGTTGGAGTAATATTACTACCAGGTGGCGCAGACAATTATCTTTTAATTTGGCTGGTTAGGATAATAAATTGAAAGTCTGTGTAGATTATTGATTCACATTAGGTTCTCTGTGCTCTTAATAGGCATATCATTACATGTTCTAATCTACAGTGTCCTACACCTCTGCACCTAATTTTACTTTTAAATTATTTGATTCTATCACATCCCTTGTTTCCCTTAAAGTGCACCTCTTTGGGCATTTGGCAGGAAATTGGATTGAAATGAGCATATGCTGTAACACAAGATGAGGCCTCATCAGGTTCTCATTATGCCTTGTATAATATACTTTCAAAAGTGCAAAAAGGATACCAAAGAAAAACAATGTACTATTAATTTGCATGAAGACATATGCAGTTCATGTGTGAACATTAGATTGTCCCTATTCACTTCGATACAAAAAGCGAAGAGACCTACCTTTGAAATGACACTCATGTTTTGCATTCATTATCAGGCTGCTGCAACCTCAAAAAGCACAGAGGATGTCAAGGAACAAAAGAAAGTAGAGACAGAAGTGGATTGTTTCTGTATCTGTAGCCCACATATACATTTTATTTGACACATTTGCCATTTAAATGCTCATAATTGTTAGCAGATTTAGACTTATACCTTTTGTCTCCTGCAGCAGAAAGGTGAATAATCTCAGCAGTTCAAGTTTAGCCATTCATCACGGCTTTATTTATTATAGGCACACATCTCAAGAGGCTTGAGGACAGAGAGAGAAGGGGCGTGACTTCCAACGGTCTTATACCCCAGGTAGTGACATCACAATCATGTGGTACAGCCCTAACCAATGAACAGTTAGTAGTCGCAGCTACTTACATAAACAATATACGGTACACAGTAATACATGGAGTCATACACTATACATGTCTGTATGTTATATCTCAACACTCCCACCTATGAATTATGTGCTTACTGTTTACCTGTTCATATCTAATCAACAAAACAAAAACATGGTACAAATGATTTAAATGTGGGCTTCTTCAACACATTTTAAACACCAAACATGATCCCTTCAAATTTCCTCAGCTTCAGTTTGGATACAGGCTTGGTCATCACATCTGCAACCATTTCGTCTGTAGGACAATAAACCAGTGTCATCTTTCCCTGCCTTATGGTGGACCTTATGAAGTGGTATTTAATATCCACGTGTTTACACCTTTGTCTACACACAGGATTTTTAGCAAGGGCTATTGTCCCCCAATTGTCCTCGTTTACAACTGTTTTCTTATACACATATGTGTCTATCCCTTCCAGTAGCTGCTCCAAGTAAATACACTCCTGTATTGTTAGAGCCATATACTCAGCTTCACATGTGGAAAGCGCTATTGTAGGCTGTTTCTTGGTTCTCCAAGCGATTAGTGAGCTGTCCTTACTCATGCTCACACAATACCCTGTCATACTGCGTCTATCTGTTTTATCTGCAGCCCAATCAGCGTCACTATAAGCCTGTAGGCCTAGTTTCTCGCTGCTCTTTTTGAAACAAAGCTGTTTGTCTGCAGTACCCCCGAGATAATGCAAAACGTGTTTTACTGTAACCCAATGTTCATCTGTCGGTTCAGAAAAATATTGTGATAACTTGCTTACCACGAAACATAGGTCTGGACGTGTACAGGTAGTCAAATAAATTAGGCTGCCAACAGCCTCTCTGTATTTCTTCACATCCACCATTTTAGGTGCATCTTCAGTGAAATCTAACTTGTGGTCACAAGGTGTGTCCCTTACCCTACACTCCTGCATGTCAAAACGTTCCAGTATCTTTTCCACGTTTCTCTTTTGTGATACTTTCACACAGCCGTCAGACTGACTGAAATCCATGCCCAGAAAATGATTTAATCTCCCTAAATCCTTCATTTTAAATGTTGTGGAAAGCATGTTTTTCCCTTTCTCTAAAATCTTGGTGTTGCTGGCTGCGATGATAAGATCATCGACCCAGATAGCAATTATTACTTTCCCCTCTTTAGACTCCTTTGAGTACACGCAGTGGTCTGCCGGGTTCTGTGTAAAATTGTCATCTGTTAAGCATTCATGCAACATCGTATTCCAATTTCGCCCTGACTGCTTCAGGCCGTAAATTGACTTCTCTAGCTTACACACTAGCTTTTCTCCCTCTTTTACATAACCCTCAGGTTGTTCCATGTAAATGTCGTGATCGATGGGTGCATGCAGGTAGGCCGTCTTTACATCCATCTGGTGTAAAATCAAATCCTCTTGTGCTGCCTTCTGCATTAATACACGTACACTTGTCAGGTTGGCTGTAGGTGAGAACGTCTCCCCGTAATCTATCCCCGCCCTCTGACTGTATCCTTTTGCTACGAACCTAGCTTTGTACTTGTCGTGTCCGTCAACGTCTCCCTTAACTGAATAGACCCATTTACCTCCCACTGTTTTCCTGAGTATAATCTCTAAAGTACTCTGGGGGTTTGCGCTCCCTACTGGGATATCTCCCACTGTCTGAGGCATGTGACGCCACCCTAGGGTGCTGTTCGCCATCATCCTCTGGTGCTGACTGTGGAGCGTTAATTTGTACATCTTTGCTCAGTACACTAGGCTGTGGGGCCTTTACTCCCTCTTCAGTCTTCCTCCGAATCCTGTTCTAACTACTGTGTCTGAGTCTCGCCATCACAAGTTGTGCTGGTGATAAACTTTACTAGTCAGTAAAAAGTTAGTGCACCTTCTCTTTGTCGGGGTAGTAAACTAGATAGGCGGGGCTTGTCATGCCCTACAAAACGTCCTTTATCACACCTAGTATCTAATTTCCCCCTGTCCTGCTGGTACGCATAGCACACTGCTCCAAACGTATGCATCCTCATTAAGTTACACTTCTTCCCTGTCAGTGCTGAATATGGCGTAGTGCCCGTGGGCTTATTAAAACACCGGTTTCTGCTATGTGCTGCTTCCTGAATGGCATAGTGCCACAGGTTTTTAGGCAGATCACTGTCAATAAGCATACATCTGGCCATTTCAAAAAGAGTGCACCCTTCTCTTTCAGCTGTCCCGTTTTGATGTGGGGAATAAGGACAAGACGTCTCATGTCTGATCTTGTTCTTTCTCAATAGTGTCTGAAACTCCTTACTAGTGAACTCAGTCCCATTATCTGATCTAATGCATTTCACCATCCCATAGGGAGCTACATCTGCCAGATACTTCTCAGTGGCTTGAACTGCGTCACTCTTCACTTTCAGGAAATAAACAAACACTGCCCCTGTACACACATCTGTAAATGAGTGCATATAGTTGAAGCCATTTATGGACTCGTTATTAACTGGACCAGCTAGATCAGTGTTCACCAACTCAAGTGGTGTGTTTGCTTTATCGGTCGGATTTCTGTTTCTCGTTTGGGTAAACTTTCCCTCTATGCATAGTTACTGTACAATCTTTATCAGGCTTACTCTTTGTACCCTTAATATGCATACCAACAGTTACATCCTTCAGCTTTAACACATCCTTATAATTACAGTGACCCATAATCTCATGCCACGTTTGGATATCATGGCTGACATGACACTTATCTTCAACATCACACTCTGTTTGCAAATAGTACATTTTCTTACATACATAAATGTCAAACTTGGTACCATCCGGTAACATCAGAGCATCTTTACCTTCGTCGAAGAAAACCTTGGCTCCGTTAGCTGTAGCAGACTTCACGGAAAATAGTTCTTGGGGGTACGATGGGATGTATAGCGCTTTCTTCAGAGTCACTTTACACCGTCGTCCCTCGCTGTCTATCAGACACATCTCTGCTTCTCCTCTGCCTTGCGCCACTCCGAAGGTGCGCCTCCCGTCTGCCAATTCCATGCTGTGTCTCTCCGGCTTGAAGGAGCCGTAATGATCTGCTCAGCTCGGATAATGTACTCTGTTACCGTCTCATTATCAGCTTTCTTCAGCGCAGTCATTGTAGCAGAGCCATATAATAGAAGAGTTACGACATCTCCGTTCACTCCAATGGACCATTTTTTACAGCAATGGCGGATCGTGGAGCCTCTCAATAGTTCCCTATTGAGAGGATCTGCGGCTAGCAGTTTATGGTTGCAGCATAATAGACCGTTCGTGATGGACTTTTGAAGGTAAGAAGACGTTTAAAGATTTATATTGCAGATATTATCAGAACATCTGAATCAAATTAACTACACGTGTATTAAAGGATGTTAGTGGATTATCCCTTCAATCAGTATATTTAACGTTTACAGATAACAGATTAGGCTAGAATGCCGGATAAAGTTAGCAACACATGTTAACCACGAACAGCCTATTAATCCGTTCTCCTAATGTTATTTCCGCCAACGTTGTGGAATTAGAGAAAAGGGGCTTCTTAGCGTGCTTTTATCCGGGGTGGAGGGAGTTACATATTAGTTAATTATAACATTGGGGCGTGTGATTGTAGTGGGTGGAGGTGGTGAAATGAGGATATCCATCTTGGAGTTCAAGCTAGTATAATATAGTTAACGTTACACAATAATAAGGAAGAGAGCTATTTTTGTGATACATCGCTATTGATATGGATTTAGAGTGGATATTTGAGACTTCCAAACAGTAAACTAAAACATAACTTATGGGCGAGTGTTTTTAGCAGAGTCATATTATGTCTTTGTGATTCTGTTGATTATTACCTGTCTGTATTATGTTGCAGCTCAGCTGATTTTGGATTGATGGCAAAGGGAGGGGGACTTAAGTGAGAGTGAAAACTCTCATGAACTCAAAGATCTAAAACATTTTCTATATACAAAATAACCATTTCTCTCAAATTGTGTTCACAAATCTGAAAAAAATCTGTGATAGTGAGCACTTCTCCTTTGCCGAGATAATCCATCCCACCTCACAGGTGTGGCATATCAAGATGCTGATTAGACAGCATGATTATTGCACAGGTGTGCCTTAGGCTGGCCACAATAAAAGGCCACTCTGAAACGTGCATTTTTGCTTTAATGGGGGGGGGTCTGGGGGGGTCCGAAAACCAGTCAGTATCTGGTGTGAGGGGTAGGATTAGGGTTAGGGGTAGGGTAATGTTGTGAATCGAGTGGCCTGTGTTCGTCGTCCATAACATACGCCTGCCCATACCATAACCCCACCACCACCATGGGCCACTCAATTCACAACATTACCCTAACCCTACCCCTACCCCTCACACCAGATACTGACTGGTTTTCGGACCCCCCCAATAAAGCAAAAATGCACGTTTCAGAGTGGCCTTTTATTGTGGCCAGCCTAAGGCACACCTGTGCAATAATCATGCTGTCTAATCAGCATCTTGATATGCCACACCTGTGAGGTGGGATGGATTATCTCGGCAAAAGAGAAGTGCTCACTATCACAGATTTTTTCAGATTTGTGAACAATATTTGAGAGAAATGGTTATTTTGCGTATATAGAAAATGTTTTAGATCTTTGAGTTCATCTCATGAAAAATGGGAGCAAAAACAAAAGTGTTGCGTTTATATTTTTGTTCAGTGTAGGTCAGCAATTTCCCATCCTATAGGTTGCTAGATGTATCTAACCCTTTCTCCTGTCTCCCTCTTTCAGCACAAGAACCCCAGGGGGATTCAATGGAGCCTGAAGACCTGCAATGAGACCCTCACCCTGCACCTGAGTCTCAACTCCCAGAGCTTTGCAAGCCTCTCCCTGTTCCTTATTTTTATTAAACAGACGTTAAGCTTCCCAATGGTGTGGTCTTCGTTTTGTGAAAAATATGATTACCTCACATGTTGTTGCTGTTGTTGTCTTTTGTGATAGTTAAATTGCTCCTGCTGACTTGAGCCAGACATTCTTTCCTCCTCTTTGTGTCAGTGGGGAAACCTTACATTTGTACTCCTTTCTCTGAGCGATTGGAGCATCCCCAGGCAGCACAGCAAACCATGGGGGAGACTATATGCCAGGACAACACGGAGGAAAAGGCAGACAAACTGCATGCATGCTATTCAATGTTTATTGAATTCCATGTATTTGCAATGGATGTTCCTAAAACAACACATTTAACATCATCATCATAATCAGGGGTAGACATTAAGGGTAAAAAGCCACTGGCCCTCCGGGCCGGTGGAATTGTATTATCACTGGCCCCACCATTGTAACCACTGGCCCGGAGCATTCGTCCAAAAAAAATCGACTAATAATGAAGAAAATTAACACATTTGTTGCAATAGTAATTTATGCACTAACTACATTACTACTTGTACTAGAACATTTGAACAATCAGTTCTTCCTCATTTTCCTCAATTGTTTATATTTGGTTTATTAAAATAATGATATTGTGGTCATTGTTAAAAAATGTCTGCTATTATTATGAGTATTATTATTTGTATAATGCACTTTCTGCCTTCCTGTCATTAGGAGTTAGAAATGTAATTGATTAGATTAGAACCTTCATTATCCTAAACTGCTTGGACATTTCCATACAGCCAATACCTTTATATTGTCTACTCTTCACTTACTTGTCAGCATAGGTCGGCATTGATGTACAGAGCCGACAGAAGACCTTGTTTAAATTGGCATCATATTGAGAGGTGCAGCCAGTGATGCGTCCTAAAACCAGGAAGTAAGCTGCTGGTTCCCTCGACAGAAAGCAATGGGATTTCTCCACAGGGTTTTGGAAAATAGCTAGAAATAAGGTCTGTGGAAAACGAACCTGTTTGATAAATGCACGTTTTGTTCAGCCGGATAATCTCCACATGTCTACCCTACTTTTATAATTTTCGAATCATAAATCTAATCGATAGATTATAAAAGGGTTTTAGGAAGCGTTACTGCACCACTAGAAGCCAACTCCATCGATCAAGCTCACTCTCCTTTAACTCCTCCGGTGACTTTCTTTTATTTGAAGATTGTTTTTTACACGGCGCTTGGCCGGTTACCGCTGGTATTAAAAACATTTTGGCGAATGGTTAGGTGGCGCGATAGTCTGTAGTGAAGGAGTGCGCTCCCGCTCACGGGAGCCTGCTCGCGCTGCGCTCTGCAGCAAACAGCCGTTTTCTTTTCACCCAACAACGACAAGCGACTCACGAAACGCTAATAAATTATACGAAACAATTTAACAAAATTGCTAGTCAAAATACCAATACCACAGGACCATTTTTTTTTTAAATAATATTTTTAGTGGCCCGAGTGGGCAAGTGGAAAGTACGTTATGCTGGCCCGGGGTGTCTTAATAGTGCTTCCGGGCCAGCGGGCCATTTATAATGTCGAGCCCTGATAATCATGCTGCTGCTGCTAGTCCTTTGATAGTCACCTGTCCTTTCTGAAAGCCATAAAGAGGACATTAGTCATTTAGATAACTTGTGTCCTCAATTACCATGGGATTACTGAAACTACTATGAATTAGTAGAAAAATAGAACATGGTAGAATTGAATCTAATCTGAATTGTAAAGCATTACTTTAGATCCCCTCCCTCTAAATATATCAATAAACATTAGAAAGTGATGCTCCTGACTACCATACAAGTTTAAGAAGATAATATTGGTTTTAAAGAATTCAAAGCTATAAATAAACAGCAACAGGCTCTTTAACCAAGGCACTGTTAGCCTAACATGTAAACTAGTTGTTCACACTAATCCTAATATTATCACTTAATATTAGCTAATTCTATTTTATTTTTAAAAACATATTGATGTAAATACATACACATATCAATTTGTTGTATAAATATTGCAAATCAAAACCTTTATTCACTATTAATTACCAAAAATCGTAGTTCTATCTCCTGTTATCAATGCATTCACATTGCACACCAACTTCCGGGGAACGATCCTTTTCCAATATAGTGCTCCCTTAATATTCTGAGACTTTCTCGGCCCTTGTCCTTCGTGTCTCTGAGGCGTCAAAAGTTGAACATTGCTCAACTTTTGAAGCCAGCAACGCTCCACGTCACTTCCCAAAATGCAGTTTGGCTAAAAGTGACATCACCCCATTCAAAGTGAATGGGCAGAAGCGTTGGAAGCTTCAACGCACGCCGCTGTGTGGACGGGCCGTTACTCACAATAGGCGTCAGCATTGAGCTTGTCGTCTTGAGCCCTCAGTGCTGCGGTCAGCTCTCCAGCGGGTGCTCGAAGGATGGTCTCCTTCAATTCCACTCTGTGCATGCAACACAGCATCCTCTCTTCCCAGAGCTCATACTCTTCTGCTTTCCCGTCAAACGTGGGCCACTTGCTCTTCCTCGTGGTTCCATTCGCCATGGCTTTTGCGTTTGTAGTTTCAGTAGCTTAGCTTAGGTCCTTGTTAGCTTAGCTTTAGCTTCCCTCGGTTCTCCCGATGCTAAACTAGCTTAACACGTGGCTAACTAGCTACTCCTATGCTAACCGTGCTAACAGGCAATCTTCTCGCCTTGTTATCGCACGTGCGCTTCGAACTGTACAATAATTAATCGCATCTGGGCCCATATCCTGTTAGCAGATTTAGACTTATACCTTTTGTCTCCTGCAGCAGAAAGGTGAATAATCTCAGCAGTTCAAGTTTAGCCATTCATCACGCCGTTTTATTATAGGCACACATCTCAAGAGGCTTGAGGACAGAGAGAGAAGGGGCGTGACTTCCAACGGTCTTATACCCCGGGTAGTGACATCACAATCATGTGGTACAGCCCTAACCAATGAACACAGTTAGTAGTCGCAGCTACTTACATAAACAATATACGGTACACAGTAATACATGGAGTCATACACTATACATGTCTGTATGTTATATCTCAACAATCATCCTCTGAAGTTAATGAGTTACATGCAATAATGGTGTCTGTTGGATCAGACTTGAGGCCTGAATCCAGAGGATTAAACTGAACAAGGGCCACTAAATGCAAACAAACAACAACATATGCAGGCTTTCTTATTGGTCACAAGTGTAATTCCCTCGAAGCACAGGCAGACACAAGTGGCTTTCTCATTACGGGTTTATTCCTCCGAATCCACCGTGAAAACTACACAAACAAACAGTATAAATGACAAACATAGTTTCGTGTTAGACACACAATAACATGCACAGCATGTGAGATAACTAGCAAGGTAATAAACATAAAAGTGATACAAGCATAACAACATACCTCGTTGGGCTGCATGCTCTGTAAACAGAGGGAAGTATTCTTCAGTTCTCTTCACAACTTATATGTATAAGAATACAAAACTAACGGAGCTGTAAGTATCCGTGCATCTTACTCTGAGGGTGCTTCTCATTTCTCGCTCTCTAACTCACGCGAGAACAGCATAACGAGACGTGAGCTTGGACTTCAAAATAAAATACTAAATATTGCACGCATGAAACATTACAACAATAATAGTTAGTACACTTAGAAAATACACATTACAGTTAAATTATGAACATGTAAAGGCTGCACTTACACACAAGGCTACAGTATAGCTGGTACTCAGAACCCTAGGTCATGTCCTCTTATTTTGTCTCAAGTGTTGGCGGTCGTAGCAATATAAAAATAATATTAATCATCATCATCATTATTTAAGACACAATTTATTCGAAATTGAAAATATATATTTGGAATATATTTAGATTTTTTGAACTAAGTTCAAATCAGCTGATAATCTTTCATTAACACATTTTTGTGTCATTGGGTCATTTTCTTATTTTTTAGCAACTTAGTGCTGTCCTATAATTGTTGTCTATAATTATGTTCATTTTATGTACCTAAATGTGTATAATTTTCACTTAATTTGTTTGCCTTGGGTTAGGCCCTGTACATTCTATGCGTAAAATGTGCTTAAATGTGTGACACAGCCCCAGGCCAGCAGAGGGGCCACGGCACCCTGCAGATCCTCCTCTCGGTTTCACTTCAGCTCAAACATTTGATTGTAGTTTGGAAGGGGGCGGAGACCTTCCTGTCCCCTTCAACCAATACGCGGAACTTGTCAGTAATGCAAAGTGTGTGGCAGAAGTGTCGGCTGATAAACTGGCTGTCAATTAGCGGGGAACTTTCACCGGTGAGCAGCTACACACAGCACAAGGTGACTAAATTAGCAGTTTGTGTTTATTTTGTGGGTAAATCCAATTGAATGCAGTTTCCTCATGTTTGTTGACATTAATTAAACCTATTTGATACGTTCGGTGGTGGTTCATGGTGTGGTCGCTGCTTAATTAATGAGTTTAGCTAAATGTGACCTTTTGCCTTTTTCAGTTGTTGAGAAGATAAACGATGGAGTGGCGCCAGCAGACCAGTGTCAGCTGTGCAGACGCCTTCAAAGAGGCTCAACGCTGGATTCAGGTACATGCTTCACTTTCATCTGTGTATTCATTTGGTATGTTTGCTCATTCACTTATCCCTATGCAAACAACCATGCAGATTTGTCCTGTCAGCAGTTAAACCCCAACAAGACAGGAAATGTTTTACAAATTTAAATGGCAGACGTTTCCACCTAAACAGATTGTTTGTATCATAAGTAGCCTACTTAAACTCTCTAGGACAGTTGATGGCTGGATTCCTGTTTAAAACTGCATTTACAAACATATCTTTGAGTTCAAATGCAAAATAGGCCATACCTTGATAAGACTCAGGTAAGAGTTTGCCTCCTGACATAGAAAGCCCTATGAGACAATCTTCTAAAAATGTATTTGACTAGACTCTAGTCAAATCAATTTTTATATGTGCAACCACTCTATGAGTCCTCTAGTCACTAGAGGACTCATAGAGCCTCAGGAAAATGCACATGGAAGGCATGCAAATAATTTATTTATCGATTTTTTTATTTTAAAGAAAAGCAATACACTGTGAGGTTTGTTATTCAGTGTGTCCACTGATATGTGGAGTATGCAGGTTTCTTCATGCACACATTTTGAAGGATGTGGTTTGTATAGCAATGCATTTACTTTCTTGCTATATGTTGCTCATGTCCAAACATTGTTCAAGTTGTTATCTTTAAATCATAAACAATACATTCAACTTGTCAACTGTGGGCACTCAATGTTGACCAACTCTAAATGGGACCATTGATGTCAGTTGTGTCTGAGTGGATCATTATGAGAATTCTGTCCAGAGCCATTTTGGCAGTAAGCCCATGCCAATTTTACCCCTTCTATTTGTGTGTGTGTGTGTGTGTTTGGATAGTAAAGCATGCTGTTTTTAGCAAAATGTTCCTGTAAATGGTGTCATATACTCTCCCTTGTGCCAAACCAATTGGTAAGGTGTTCGCAGTAGCACTGATATTCTGAATGCAGGAGAATAAGCTTCCATGTATTCAAGTGTCCATAAATTATAACTGTTATCATTCAACTCTGTAACACAGTCCAATTTATAATCAGTCCAATTTCTCAACCAGACAAATGTATCTCTAACTGCAATCTTCCTTTAAATGACCTCCGACTGCAACATTGAAAATATTTATAGCAAACTATTTGCTAAATTAAACGCTTTGTCTTTAAAAAATATCCTAATAGGGAAAATATTCTGTAATAATAGGAGCCCTACTGTAGGGCCCATCCTCAAATGTATTTTTTATCAGATCAAAAGTCCAATATCCAAATATTCAGTTTACTTTCTTGTAAGACACAGAAGAACGTCTATAGACGTCATGTCAGAACTACAGATCACATTGATTCAGTACTGAAGCCTGTATTTTAATCTCGGTGTTTGACCCTTTTTGGATTTTAGAATTCCCTTTTTCAAAAGATGAATCTTCAATTCACACCAAAACTGAAAACAATTTAAATCTGTGGATTCACAGGGACAGTTGTTTATTGGAATGACCAATTAAAAGTGTTTGTGCCGTAGAACTGACCAAAGCCTGACCACATTATTGTGTTTTTATGGTGTTAACCTGGGACTGCATTGTCTGTTTCCTCTGAGAATCCTGCGCTCCGTGCCGCTGCCCAGTTCTACTGGAAATGAATTGTTATTGTGGATTCCTGGGGGGACTAATTAGTGAGAAGAATAACCTTTTGGGGCCCTCTGTTAGTTATGTAGCCGAACCTTAATAGCCCCATTTTTATGTCCTCATTACAAAGCTCCCTAGGCCTTGTGCCTGCTTCTGCCATGTAAAATCATTTAGGTTTTGTTGTATTATTTGTTTTGATCAAAAAACTGTAGAAATGCTTGTCCACATACATTATTTTAATAGCCTTAATAGCTGTTTTTCTCTGTAGATATTTTGCGATTACTGCGATGACCTGTTTGCTGGATGAATATTCAGCTGAATCTTAACAGTATCTCACTTAATTTACTTATTCTTTCTTTTTCAGAAACTGGGAAATGCCTGCGCTTTGCACTTAATAATTCCTTTCAACCAGGACCTTGTTCTCCTCAATTCAACCAAAGTTGTTTTGTTTTTTTCACAACAAGCCACTAAACAGTGCATTTAAGCAGGAGTTCATAAAAGGCAAACTGTTTCAATTAAAGTACTTATACATTTCAAAACTGCTTTATACTATGTGTACACCTTGTGTTAATACTAACGCAGTTTTGTGAAGCTAAAGGGACATTTATATTCAAAAACAAATGTTGCACAAACCACTATATTATGCTTTAGTAGAACATGTGTTGATGTGAATGGTGTTTCTCATTTGGTTTGCATTAACGGACCATACACTCTAATATTAATGCAAGTTAATGATGAAAGTTAATGCATTTTACTCATGCTGATGTTTTTTAGGAAGTCACTGGAAAATTGTTTGGTTGCAATGACTTCCGTGCTGCCTTAGAGAACGGAGTCCTGCTTTGCGAGTGAGTAATGATGCACAAAACTTTTACAATGTCATATTTAAAAAAATGTAGGATACAATTTGAGTTTCATATTCATAAAAATGTTCTCTGTAGCTTATTTTGTGCAATGGAACCCAGGTGATACAATTTCATCCCAATTATCTTAAAAAAAAGTTAAGTATATGTGAGCTCTTCCTGTTTTTAATTTGAGTTTTTCCTGGCAGCTTGATTAACCGGTTGAAACCCGGCATCATTAAGAGAGTAAACAGGCTTTCTACTCCCATTGCTGGTCTGGTGAGTATTACATCTTACAGTTATGACCATGTCTCTGTGTGTGCGTGTAAAGGTAGCCTGGTGGTGTGGTGAATGCAGCCTTTACTGTGAAAAGAAGACGACACCTTAGCCAGGAAGTTTTGACGCATTGTGGTTTCCTGTTTAATGCAGCGAGAGACACAGTTGCCACAGTGTGAATGATCCTGAAACAGTATATGTAAAGTTTTTGTTTATTCAGCATAAATAAAAATGCAGATTTTATTTTGGCTTCAGGCTGTTTGCAAAGACTTAGTATAATTGCCTAAACTGCTCAAAGCAAGGGCAGGAAAAGATCAATTGCAACCTCCCATCAGGGGCCAATAAACAGACAGAGCCTGGTGGAGGTGAGACGCACAGAGAGCAGGGAGTCTGCAGTTACTTTACTTTGACAATCTAAAGGACCATAATGGGGATTTTGAATGTCTTAGACCAGGAACCATACTTCAAATATATTTTTCATTACAGCAAGTAGCAATTTAAATATGTACTTATTATACTGCTTGCTGAACTTTGAACCCCTTCATTGAGATTTGTCATTGTCAGAGTATGTCCACAGCCACTTTCTGTATGTCACTATGATTAGTTTTGAAACTGATTAAGAGGAAATGTTACAATAAATGTAGGCTCTCTAAATAAGATGAGGAGGCTTAGTTAGATCACATTTTGGCAGATTGGCAGCCTCTAGTGGCAAGTGGACAAACTGCAATTCAAACGTGTATTTTACTGTTATCAATTATTGATAACACTAATAATCTAGCCCTACTGGTAATTAGGGGTGTAACGGTTCACAAACATTTCTGTTCGGTACGTACCTCGGTTTTTTGGTCACGGTTCGGTTCGGTACGTTTTCGGTACAGCAGAATTTTTTTTCACAAAACAAAACATATATATATATATATTTTTTTATTATTATTAAACTGTGAATAATGTATTCACTCAAATAAATACAAAATATAATAAAATAAACATTAAGGTGCAGCATTTCGATGAACTGAAATAATCTGTATTTGAACTTTACTGTAGGCTACTAGTACTCACAAAACATAAACTATTAGTTTTGGGTTTTTTATTTTTTATTAAACTGTGAATCTTCACTCAAAAAAATACAAAATAAAATAACATTAAGGTGCAGCTTTTCGATGAACTGAAATAATCTGTATTTGAACTGTACTGTACTAGTTCCTAAGCAGCCAGCTTGACATTAGGACTTGCTTGTCATTGTATTTTCATGTTTTTTTAAAGAAAGATGAATTTGTCCACATTGCTTGCCGAAAGGGCAGATCTGCTGGCACTAACAATGTCTCCTGCTGTGGAGAATACCCTCTCGCTAGGGACAGTGGCAGCAGATACAGCCAGGTAGCGCTTTGCTAACATGGCAACATTAGGATATTTGGCGTTTGTAATAGCTTTGGCTCGGTCTGAACTCTCTGCGAGTGGTGGAGGCTTAAATGCTAGTGGGAGTTGGGTTTGCACTTCAGTCTTTTTTCTTTTGGTACCGGTGATATTCACGTTCGGGTGATGCCTTTTCAAGAGTGTGCAAGTTTGATGTATTGCCAGCCGCGTAACCAATTTTAGTTGAACAATGCCGACAAACAGCTTTGGTTCGGTCCACCTGTCTTTGTTCTTCATCCTTGTACGTAACTGCGAAACCAAAATGTTCCCAAACCGGAGACTTCAATGATGCTGGAGGATTTTCGAGCTCAACTTTATCTGCGTTCGCCATTAATTTTCGACAGTTCCTCAAATTACTGACTAAATTTGAACGCATCCCTCTGACCAGCTCTCATAGTATGCCTCTCATCCAATGAAATGACTTGCTCGCTCTATGACACGTTGAACCCAATGTGAGCAAATTACTCTGAATGCTGCGACGCAGCACCTGAGATTACTTCCAAAAAGTTGTTCACGTTCTCAATTTTTTACGTCTAACGTTATATTCGTTCGGTACACTTCGGTACACACCTGTACCGAACCGAAGGGCCCGTACCGAATAATTTCGGTACGGGTACGTGTACCGTTACACCCCTACTGGTAATGCATTTTAGAACAGGCGTTGTTTTAAAACTCTTAATTATTTAAGTTGTCAAAACCAATCTTGTAATGTTGCTGGTGTTAGCTTTAAACAAGCCTCTTTTTCTCTTCATGCTCTCATTTGGCTGTCTCTCTGCTGTTAATCTCCAGGATAATGTGAATGTCTTCCTGAAAGCCTGTGGGAAACTTGGACTGAATGTGTCTCAGCTGTTTCATCCCGGAGACCTGCAGGACCTGTCCTCTCGTGCAACACTCAGGTACATTGAGTTCCATGTCATGAGTGCAACTGCTTAAGCTGCAGGTGCTCATGACAGCACAGAGAAGCACACCTTTTACTTCTAAAGGTCAACTCACATGCAAATATTACCATGTTGTCTTGATCTAATGTTTTCTGTACAGGCAGTGTTAGGCACATTTAACACTGTGGTATTATTACTGCAATAACTGTGCTGAAATAAGGGTTTATCGTTTGTCTCACAGCTGCTGCTTTGAATGTCTAAAGGTACAAGCTTTGCCTGATGACAAGCTGCTGCTTTATTCCAGCTGATAGCGTGTATAAATTCTGATAAGTAGCTGATTGGTAGAGCATTGCAAATGAGAAGGCTTGCCATGTCATTGTAATGTTTTCCCCCCCAACAGCTCTCTAGAGTATCTTGTTTCGAGAACAAGTGACACAACTGAATCTTCTGTCATACCAGTAATTGCAGGATCATCATGTATTTTTTTCTATTCATTTTAGGCAGAATGAAACCAATAGAAGACTAAAAAATGTGAGTTTGACCAGGATTACTTTTATTCCTCCGTTTAAATGTTTTTTTATATTATTTATCATCATTCATGTATCCCCCCCACTCCCTCTCTTGACCAATGAGTTTAAAAACCTTAAAAGCAACTCTGTCTTGTTCAATTGTAATTAACCCCTTACATTACTACTGAATATAACTGTATGGGTGATAGTCAGCAGTTCAAATCCATTCTTCCACACAGTTACAGTAGCACCATCCAGCTCCTGACGCTAACACCCATGCAGCATGAAGACTCAGATTAATGATGATCATGGGAACTGTTTTACTAATAGAGTTTGGGGCTGATCACAAACATCTGGCAATAAACCCCCAAAAAGACTGTGCCAAAGTATAGATTTATTTTTTATCTCGGTCTTAATTTGTACAAGTCTCTGTGAACTGCAACAATAGTGAGTTTGTTTTGTGTGTGTGTGAAGAACATGTGAGTACTGTATGTTCACGCTTGTGTGCACTGCTGGTATTTGACATGTTTCAAAGCTTATGAAGTTGTTTGGTTATGTGGGAAGCCTCATTTAAATCGCACAATAGCTGACAACTTGGACCCAGTAATGAGGCTGTTTGTCAGAGCACTCTTTCTCCAAAATAGTTGTAGCATTTTTCTTTGAATGAACTAATTAAGGTCAATTTGCATCCATTGAAGTCCGCACTTTTCATGCAGATCTCCAACCACATACGCATAAATAATTTAAGAGTTATTCGTACAGTACATTTTAAAGTTGCAAAACAGAGCTGTTCCTCACTGTTTTCCCAGGGAGCAGTGATGCAATGTGGAATAATGAGGATACGTACTGCTGCACTCTAAACATTCAAATTGAGTGACAACTGCTTTCTTTATTTGTAGGGATGGTTTATAAACATGTTTATCTTAACGGTGAAGATTTATTACTCTTAATCTCATTATCATGTTCTAGGATAGTGTCTGCAAATGCCATAATGCTCAACATTGATGAGCGTTAGAGCGAACTAACAGGATATGATGAGAGATTTAAGGGTTCATAAATAATTTACGACGAATAGAATCATACGCGGCACATGGCACCATTAGATAAGATTAATATATGTTGACTTGTTGTGTGCAGTGTAATGTTTTCCTTGGCATTGGGTAGGTGGCAAGCTATTAAATAATAATGATCGGGTCCTGTCCATGTGCTTCATACTTGTTTACTCTCAGGTTGTACAGATGAGGATACACTGAAACCAATTTTAGGCTAAAATGGCCAACAGAATAAATATTGGATAAACTGCATATTACAGTTTGTTTCTGTACATAATGTGTGCTTAAAACCTCAACACTTTATTGAGACTTGACAACAATGGCTGGAACTGAAAGATTATGTTTGTATAATGTGGTATCCAAACAAAAAAATCTAATATCACTCTGAATTATCATCTTTTCCATCTGAGCATTGTGCTATGAAATATTTATTCAAACCTCTCAAGTCCCCAGATTTATTCAATCTGCTGACTGCTATATATTATGACTTTGTTGCGATACAGATAGAGAAATGATGTTGCATAGTGTTGTGGATAATCCCTTTGCAGCACTAGCTGCTGCTCTGCCAGTCCGTCAAACAAAATATATCTAGCCTCAAGGCAAATGACAAAATGTGTCGACAACCCTTTGCTTTCTGAAACAATAATAATAATAATAAAACATATTTTGCCAGGCCAGTACGCAATGTATTTTCTAATTGGGTCAGGTAGGACTTCAACAGCATCTTGTTTCAAGAATAAGGTTTTTTAATTTCTCTTGAAGGCAACATGCCTGATCAGTATTTCCTTTGGCTAATGGGGGCACTTGTAGGTGCTTACATTTAGGAGGACAAAAACACAAATTGATTGTACTTTTGGCAGATTAAATTGACAAGTTAACAGTATATTTAGCAATGGATGAAACAAGGCCCTTGAAATGGCATTGCTGATCAGTCGGTCCACCACTTTGGTCCAGAAATATCAAAAACTCTATTTGATGGATTGACAGGACATTTGGAACAGACAAATTTAAAACACTAGTACCGTTTTTGTTTGTTGGCTTAAATGCTTATTGGTCAAAAATGTAAGTCTCCATATACAGTGGGGCAAAAAGGTATTTAGACAGCCACCAATTGTGCAAGTTCTCCCACTTAAAAAGATGAGAGGCCTGGAATTTTCATCCTAGGTACACTTCAACTATGAGAGACAGAATGGGGGGAAAGAATCCTGGAAATCACATAATAGGATTTTTAATGAATGAATTGGTAAATTCCTCGGTAAAATAAGTATTTGGTCACCTACAAACAAACAAGATTTCTGGCTCTCACAGACCTGTAACTTCTTCTTTAAGAGCCTCCTCTGTCCTCCACTCGTTAACTGTATTAATGGCACCTGTTTGAACTCGTTATCAGTATAAAAGACACCTGTCCACAACCTCAAACAGTCACACTCCAAACTCCACTATGGCCAAGACCAAAGAGCTGTCAAAGGACACCAGAAACAAAATTGTAGACCTGCACCAGGCTGGGAAGACTGAATCTGCAATAGGTAAGCAGCTTGGTGTGAAGAAATCAACTGTGGGAGTAATTATTAGAAAATGGAAGACATACAAGACCAATGATAATCTCCCTCGATCTGGAGCTCCACGCAAGATCTCACCCCGTGGAGTCAAAATGATCACAAGAAAGATGAGCAAAAATCCCAGAACCACACGGGGGGACCTAGTCAATGACAGCTGGGACCAAAGTAACAAAGGCTACCATCAGTAACACACTACGCCGCCAGGGACTCAAATCCTGCAGTGCCAGACGTGTCCCCCTGCTTAAGCCAGTACATGTCCAGGCCCGTCTGAAGTTTGCTAGAGCATTTAGATGATCCAGAAGAGGATTGGGAGAATGTCATATGGTCAGATGAAACCAAAATAGAACTTTTTGGTAAAAACTCAACTAGACGTGTTTGGAGGAGAAAGAATGCTGAGTAGCATCCAAAGAACACCATACCTACTGTGAAACATGGGGGTGGAAACATCATGCTTTGGGGCTGTTTTTATGCAAAGGGACCAGGACGACTGATCCGTGTAAAGGAAAGAATGAATGGGGCCATGTATTGTGAGATTTTGAGTGACAACCTCCTTCCATCAGCAAGGGCATTGAAGATGAAACGTGGCGGGGTCTTTCAGCATGACAATGATCCCAAACACACCGCTCGGGCAACGAAGGAGTGGTTTCGTAAGAAGCATTTCAAGGTCCTGGAGTGGCCTAGCCAGTCTCCAGATCTCAACCCCATAGACAATCTTTGGAGGGAGTTGAAAGTCCGTGTTGCCCAGCGACAGCCCCAAAACATCACTGCTCTAGAGGAGATCTGCATGGAGGAATGGGCCAAAATACCCGCAACAGTGTGTGAAAACCTTGTGAAGACTTACAGAAAACGTTTGACCTCTGTCATTGCCAACAAAGGGTATATAACAGTATTGAGATGAACTTTTGTTATTGACCAAATAATTTAATGTGATTTTCTGGATTTTTATTTTAATTTTAATTTTTTTTTCTCATTTTGTCTCTCATAGTTGAGGTATACCTAGGATGAAAATTACAGGCCTCTCATCTTTTTAAGTGGGAGAACTTGCACAATTGGTGGCTGACTAAATACTTTTTTGCCCCACTGTATGTAAAAACCAAAACTTCATATTGGGTCTTAGCCACTACTGGATAGGGTTAAACGAGTCAGGACTTCACGTTCCTTCTTTAAATGTTGGAGAAGATGACTTGGTTTGGTCGCTGGTGTGTCTTTATCCACTCTTTCACATTTCTTTCATTTCTGTCTTTCTCAGGTTCTCGTCACAATCTACTGGTTGGGTCGCAAGGCTCACCAGGACTCCTTCTACAGCGGTCCTCAGCTCAACGTCAAGGCTTTTGAAGGGCTGCTAGGATTAGCCTTGTCCAAGGTGAGCTGCTCATCTAAGCTTTAAACACCGTTCTAGTGTCTTATCTATATTTGTCATTATCAACATTAACACTGCCTTCTAAACCCAGGCTCTAGACGAGGGCAGTCATTCGTTTGTGAAGGAGAGCTGGCACCTGGAGAGGGAGGAGATTCGACGCATGGGACCGCACTATAAGACTCAGATTTCTTTGGACAGCTTCGACTCTCTGGATTCTCGAGTCCTCCACCAAAACAATGAAGGTATGTTTACCAATGATTTCTCGATCAAACCCCCCCCCCACCTCCAACCAGTGACTTGTTTATGCCACACCAACTGAAGTGTGTTGTGGTTTGGGTTGGCTGAAGGGTGCAAAACATTAACTTTTTTTGTCTACTGGCCAAATGCCTACTTGATAACCGTTCTTTTTGTTTTGTTGATGAATGATTTAAAATCTACTAGCCATTTTTATATCACCACCATTCGGCTGTTATATGATGCTAATTGTTTGCACTGCTGGCAGTAAAAGACAATTACTGTGTAGTGTATCTGCTGCAATTTGCTGTAATCACTTGACAATAAAACACTGCAGTCTTTTTGCTTCAAACTTTATTTTGATGGAGTTTTTTGTTCTACTGGCTCTTTTTCTTTGTGTAAGCTTACCCTGCTAAACAAATGGCTGCTGCAACTTTGGCTAGAGGGAAAGACATCAACTTATTTTCATCCACTAAAATGATCTACCTTCTACTGTCAGTCTACAAATGGACATGCCAGAACAGAAATATATCTATCAAGAAATATAAATATTCCCAAATGTAGCTACTTGGATAAACAACATTCTGATCTTCTTACTCAATATCTAATTTGTCTCATGCGCTCTCCTTGGCCGCTCTGTATGCACGTCAGTGATAGATTGTTGCAAGTTCCACACTGTGGTGATAGAAGTGTTTGTGATGGGAGAGGGCAAAAATATTTATGCTGTGCTAAGACTCAGTCACCCACTAAAGGTTCTTCTGTTATGTTCTGATATCCAAACTCACTCTTTCGGCTCAGTGAGTTTTCTTCTTAGATGATTTGAGCTTGAGTTATCGGTTCTCCAGGCTTTGAATTTTATCTGTTGCTCAATTTCCACTTGTTTCAAGGTTGGGGAAGTGACGCAGAAGCTGAGGAGGTGTTCAAGATGGAGACCACACAGCCCTCCACCCAGCAAAACAAAGGTTATATCCCACATCCACTCCTACGGAGAAAACAAGGACGGGAGGAGAGTGGAAGGGGCTGCGCAGGTCCAATTGCCAGGTACTGCAAATGTGTCTGCTTCTATACAGAGAGACTTCATTTAGTGCCACTAACTCACTAATCCAGCTGCAATTATATATTTTTTAACATTCTCTTCCTCATTAGATCTTTAAATGTGTGATTGGTTTTAACACTTGCATATGTCCCTCCTTTACTTGTAATTTCCACTTGAACATATGGTTTAACTTCCAATTCAACAGCAACAAATTACTGAGGAAACTGTTGTCTTTATAATCTCTCAAAATATGCTGTGATAAGATAACTTTCTTCAACACTATCATTGCATCATGATATGGATTGTTCTTGGTTTAAACTCATTTTGGAACAAAAATGTCAAGGTTGTCAAATCAGTTGGGGATTAATCTGCTCTAAAACTATTTGGTGTTTCTTGTGTTTTTCTTTCTTTGCACTAAGCCCTAAAGCACAACCAACACGTATTCATGAACATCTCTAGAAAAAGTCACATTTCACAAAACATACACAAGGTGATCATTATTTTCATTGTATTTAAAGCTTGTATTAATACTTTTCCTGATAAAAACTACTCTGTCAAACTTAAGTTTTTTATTTTACAACTTCCCAGCTTATTGTTTACGTTTTCAAAGTAAAACAAATTTGGCTAGTTACTGACATTTTTATTTGGACTCTTGGGAATATGTTTGAGCTTGTGAATGTTGTCAGTTTAAAAAAAAAGAAGAAAACTATAGGCACTGACAGTCTTCAGAAATTCCGAAATACAGTAGACGACAAAGCAGGCCAAAGCGTTTCCCGTGCCCTGCTTGGCTCAGTAATTACTTTATCAAACTACCTACCCTCCAACGCTTGAAAATCGAAAAGTATTGCGTAACTCTAACCTTGTCCTCAAAAGACTAAGTTTGCCTCAATACAATAATCTTCAACTAAGCTTCTGCTATTACTACTTGTGCGCTGCTTGGAGATTCTCTGATACTTGGTGTTACTATTTTATCCAAAGTGATTATAAACATAGATGTGGGTGTAACACTCTTTGCTGCAGCATTGAAGAAGACCCTCTCTCTCCTCAACCCCACCTCACTACATGTCCTCCAATAAGCGCCATTGATGAAGAGCTTTTCTTGAGCGCTCTGTGTGAGGAAGACTCCGAGGACGATTATGCTGACGCAGATCCTGTCCTGGACGATTTGTATTTCCGGCGAGTGCAGCAGACCCTTCATCAGACATCTAACAACCCCAACTATGACCGCTACTTACCCAAAATTTGGACTCCAGAAGAGGAGACTCGTGTGCGTACAATCTTCCTGGGCTCCCAGAGAAGACCTTGGTACCGTAAAATGCCAGGCTTAAGGTCTGTTGGCTGGTTTTACTGCTCTGTGATGCTGGGCTGTTCTCAGTGTTAAAGCTTTCGAAGGTTCACATTTGATTTACTAATACAAGGCAACGCTGAACCTGCAGTTTTCCGTTGCTGTTGGCTTTTATATTTACGAAATGTGATGCTTTACTTAAGAAGAAAGTATTAATGGTACCTTTTTTTTTAAATAATCAAAAAAAGGTTAATGCCATTGCTCATATATGACTTATTGTACTTCCTTCAGGGAAATCTAACTTAAAACCTTTTCTATAGTGCCAGAATAACCTGCTGGGTGACTTAATGGCATGTGGTGCAATGTTGATTATTGTATTCAGCTATAGGGTTTGATAGCAGTTACTTAATCCAGCTTAACTATACCAGCAAACTAGGTTTTAGTTTGCCGTTGGAATAGCTAGCACTACTGTGCGAGAAACAAAAATGACATAAGCTAAATCTGCAAAATCAAACGCCCTGCAAATTTATATCCAATTTCTTCCTCTTAGAAAACTTTATTTTTTAAGTTTGCTGTAATGTGTTTATATAGGATGTGGTAATTTCATTCATCTTCTATTCCCTTTCTCTGACTAGCTGTAACGCTTTGGGTTCTTTGAGGAAGTGACTTCATTTCCTGGCTTGTGGCATCTGTCACTGTAGAAAACGTCTCTGCCAACTCTCAAGCCTCAAAACCTCCGGGATACTCTCTGCCAGGCCTGAACATTCATCCTGAAGATCCACAGCTAATGCGCACACACACATTCTGCACAACCTATTGACTTTGAGCACTAACACACTATTCTACTTGTTCTCTCAGCATGTACCGAAGTGCACCTGTTACTCTTACATTTGCAAATCTTTAATCCATCAGCACACTACTTAATTTTCATATGCAAATGTAACCCTGTTTATCAAAGATTGTATCAGGGAAAATTAAATGTGTGCTTTGAATTTGAACTGATTGTTTTCCTAACTGCTGCACTGTGTATAGCATGGCATTTACTTTGGCACCTTATTCCTGGAGCTGACAATGTGAGGACGTTTTAACAGCATCATGCTGAGTGACTCATTAGTGCATAATTGTGAAACACATGACTCATGTGTTGTGTCATACTTTGATAGCCATAACAGAATCATGTCATTCAAAACATATTTTGTGCCAGAGCTAATGTTTTCCAGTTTACTTTCAGTGTGAATATGGCTGTGGAACGGATACAAAAGTAGGTCAATAAACTGACTAAAATATGTTTGCATTAAACTCACTCTTTCTGCCAAGATGTTCTGTGTTTAGAAGGTTTGTATTATGTCTCTGGCATTAAAGCCATATGTGTTGTATCTGTCATCAAACATTTGCTTTTTTTGTCTTCAAGTACACTTCTCATGCCTTCTCTCTATATACATGTATTTTATGTTTAGTATGGCCCGCCTGGCCTTCATCGTACTATGTTGTTGTGTTGCCTTTTGTCACACCAGGTGCATTAGATGCAAAATGCCCTTCATCAGTCTTCATGTGTGTTTCTTTGGTTCTGTAGAGCATATCAAATCCAGGTCAGACCTGAGAGACCAGTTCAGGTCAACCCTGGTTGGATTTGGTGAGTCCTAAAGCTTTGGGCAAAGGTTGTCTGAGACTGCTCCCAACATATCTGCCTTTGCTGCTGCTTCATCTGGTTGTTTTTAGTTTCTCTTCAAAAGAATATTGCGCCGCAAAACATTTAGCCTTTTTCATGAAGATGAATCACAAGAAATACCTCATCATTAATTTTCTGGGCCCAGACTTGACATTATTTATGACAAACTAGAGGACTGTGTAATCACAGTCTTGGTTACTTTCATAAAATGATGTCACAGTTCTGATATATTACCTGCTAAATACTGCTTTAAGTTATTTCAGTGTCACATCTGACGTTTCCTTGTGCCTACAGCAGTGGTTGTACTTGTTACAAGTCATGGCTGTTGTTACACAGACGGCAACATCTGCTGCGTTGTTTGACTTGCATCTCTTCGCTGGCACTTGGCTAAGGATTCTGTTGTGTGGATGCAGAATGTGTCGTGTTGCAGCTGTTAATACTGTGGCGTGCAGTATATATGTTTGTTTGTGTAAGCTGACATTAAGCACATGCATAGACTAGTTGTCAATGTAGAATGGCATGTTTGTTTGAACTGCTTTGCATTACTGCTATTCATCATGCTTGTTCTGCTCCATGGCATTGCTGCAGTGTTTGATTAATGCCATCTTTGTTTGCTCTGTATATCTTTTATTTATTTTCCTTTTTGTCTTTCATAACCAGGAGCAAATCCCTCAGTGACATCCCGATGGTTTACCCTGTGCGTAAGCTTCCTGGTGAGCACACCATCTATGATGAAGACCTGGACACGAACATGGCCAATGAGTGGAATCAAGAAGACAAACGGAGGTGTAGTGTTGCTGCCAAGGACAGTGAAGCACAGTGGCAAGATGTAAGACAAGAAGGATATTCACAAAACAATCTCACGGACACATCCATTTTAGAAGCTGTTTGGGAGCATTTGAACTTTCAATCTCAACTTTTTAAATTGAAATAAAAAAAGAAAAGTCCTTTTTAAGTTATCTTAAAGTTTGAACATTTCAATACATCTATTGCAAATACAAATGCTGAGGATTACAATACTAGATCTGAATATGGTAATGCCCAACAAATTAATCTTTTTAAATTTGAGATTGTCATCCACCGTTCCAAGGTCAAAAATAAACATCAGATCTTAGGGTAATCGTGTTTTGCCTTTTGTTTCAGGACTTTTCAAAGTGGAAGAATCGTCGCACGAGCACAACGTCTGAACGCAGGAAGTCTCTAGACAGAGAGCATGTCATTACTCAAATGGCCAATGGGGCTGGGATTACATTTGAGAAGAACAAAGCACAAGGTGGACTGCTAAAAGGTGGGTCCTGCTAAAAAATGTAATGGTAAATATTAAGTTTACACTAAACCCTGTGGTTACCAAGGGTGTATTTAAAGTGTGTATTAAAGTGGCTGACCTCCCTTGATCAACTTTCTGTATGCCACACAGTGAACTCATGTAATATGACACCCCCCCCCCTCTTTCTTTATTACATGGGCTCCTCTTTCCTTACATTTCAATTCCGCAGCGACCAGCAGTCCCCTCACAGGCATTTCCCTGCTCCTCGTCCTTACAGCACCTCTCTCCATTCAAAATCCTTGAGCTCTGATCTCCGGCCACATACTCGGGCTCTGCTGGCCCGCAGTTACGCCACAGAGCCACCTTTCAGCCCCCAGGCTCCACTTAGCTCCCAGAACTCACCCCACACCCAGGTACGTTTACAGATGTGTCATGCTTTGCCTCCCTCATATTAAATGTTTTCTTGAATGTGACATGACAAATATATATATTTTTATTCCCAGGGATCTTCTGTTGGAGCCATGCCTGCCTCTGATGCAAACACCCTGAGAGAGGAGACTCACTTTGCCTCCTTGGCTTCACACGGAGCAGAAGTCACCACTCCTTCTCTGGACGGCCCTTTCAGCTTCCAGGCCCAAGTCAAAGTACAGGAAAGCCCAGCTCCTGTCCAGCCCACTTCTGAAGAGGCCCAATCAGTAAATGTTTTAAAAAAACAAATCTCCACTCTGGTCACAACCATACAGCCAAAGGTGACCACGAAGTCAACGAAAACCAGGGAACCTACAGAATCCATGTCGAGTCACAAGGAGCCATTATGTGGTAATCCAAAAGTCCCTGCTTTTTGCACTGATCAGATGGGAGTTGATGGTCTGGAGGACTTGTCCACAAAAAACCAAAAGTCCCAGGAAGAGAGCCAGAAGATGTCCTGGGAACCAGCTGTGGAACATGGCAGTGGTCAGCAGGCTGCGGCTGGCTACAGCTTTATGTCCAAAACTGGGTCCTGGTCCGGCTCTGCCAGCCTCCCTCGTGGTTACCGGAGGTCCGAGGGCTCGTCTCGTCTCTCCTCTGCAATCACAGCCAGGCCCTTTGGGACCAAGTCCAGGGTGTCCTCTCTGCCGAGACTGTTCAACGTGAGTTAATTTCTATCAATGGTATTGAGCGGTTGTTGTTTTTTCCTACAGTGTTTAGTCCAAATGTTTGTAAAAACATTCGGTGGAAAAACAAATCTTTCATTACAAAAATACATAATTGGAATGTGTGCATCTGTTGGAAAATGTTAGGCAGCTTATAAATGCAAATTTGCACACTAACAAGTATTTACGTCAGTGTTAGAGTAAACTACAGCTCCCTTTGTCTTGATAACAAAAACGCTTAACGTGGTGCAGCGGTGGTTTTGTGTTTGTTGACAACAATATAACTTTATGTTGGAGTTCTCATAGTGGATAATACATTGTTTTTTTAAATATCACCACTACATTACTGCTTTTTTCCTGAAAAATAAATGGATTAGAGGTAATTTATTGGCATAAAGGTATATGGTGTACATAAAACATTAACCAGCTTTAACCATTGATTTTTACTTACCACTCTTTCCCACTTTTGCCTTCAGATAAACCTGTAATACTGTCTAGGGACAGATGTAAACGGTACATGGGTGTATCTCTGCATTCTCTGTGTGAAATTTTTCATTTTTGTTTAACGCTTTTTAAGGATAACGACCTGCCACCTGCTCATTACATTTGAAAGTTTAGACAGTTATATTTCTGTCTTAATGGAAGGCTGCTGCTCAGGAGGCTGCAAAGGAACATGTTTAAGGCAATGTTCCTTTGCAGCTCACGCTAGTTAATGTCCTCTGTACTTGTGTGGGTGTGTGAGGGCATGTATGTGTGTACTATAAGTGAGTGAGCTTGTGTTACCTTTTGTTTTCTTTGGATCGCCCTGCTCATTAATAATAGAAATACTGCTGCACCATTGTGAACAGCGTCAACTCGCTACAGGATTATATATTATATAGAAGTCTTTTTTGTTGGCATTCAGTACAGACAGTCTTAAATTAGCACAGTTGCATACCAATGCTGCAATTAAATGTGTTTGTAATGCTTTCCGAATCACATTCTGTCTTTGTTAAATCTCCAGGTAGACAACAACCAAGGTCTGCTGATGGATAGTGAGAAAGAGGAATCTCTTTCTCCCACCAACAAATCTTCTCTTAAAAGACAGACTGCGACCACCCATTTGAAGGTTCAGGATGTTACAGTCAGACAAAAGAAAGCTAACCAGGCGCAGCAGAGTGGTCCAGAGCAGGTGGAGGAGGAGCTGAAAGGTGCCACTCTCTCCAGTCAGAGCTCCTTCCAGACCATTGGATACCACCATCAACAGAACACACAAACCCAGCTAGTACCGCAGCCTCATTCAAGCCTGCAGACCCAAAACAACACAGGCTCCACTCTCCAATCTAGTGCAAGCATTGACCTCCCAAAGGTGTGTTGACTTTATGTATATTGATGCAACTCGGTTGAACTTGAAATGTTTTGTTACAGGATTTATTTATTTAAAATAGAGATCATCAATTCAATTTTATTCAGGGATGGTGCCTGTCTATGAATAGATAAAGGAAATGAACTCAGGTGAATGGTTAGAAAATATATTTTTCAGGCACTTGTATTAGTTGTGATTTAATAATTGACACATTTTAATATTGTATTATAAAATTAAAGACTTTAAGCCAGTAAATTAATGTCATTGTTACTATTTCACCATATCGTACATAATAAACTGGTGTGGATCTCTTGATATATCTGTGTAGCAGGATTCTGAAGGATCTAGTTTCCGCCAGGAAGCAGAGGACATTGGATCACAGGGTGTCACCTTTACGTGTGTCTGTGTTTCAGGTGGATCACAGTGACATGAGAGTCAGCCTGACTCTCAAACCCAACAGTAGACCAGACTTTGGTTTCCAGACGCATTGGGACTCTAGAGGGGCGAGAGTCAAATGCATTCAGCCTGGTAAGACTTGTGCTATATTTATGTATTAATTGCTGAAATATTGTCTCACTATGGTTAGGTTGATTGTGTTGACAGTCTTTGCTTTGAATGGTAGGCTATTGAGAAACAAGACATTTTAGTGATGGGCTGGCAGTGCTACATTGTGCTCTAAATATTTATCTTTTTTGTTCTAACATCATGCACTTACAAAATAGGACAATAATTTAAGACACTGACAGGTCTCAGCGCACACAGAGGAATTAAAAACTTTTGTAGAGATTAAACAAAGCAAGTTATCATGTGCCTGGGAAAAGAGAAGTCTCTTTTTATTATTGAAACATGAACAGGTAAATTGGGTGTTAATGTTTATTTTGTGTTCATCTACTTAACATAGATAAAACCAGGGACAACTACAAAGTGTGATTTATGTTTTTAAGACCAAAACATAAATATGTAATAGGAAGATAGTATCGTGTCAACTTGCTCTATGTAGTTTTGGCTTTCTGGCCTACTTTTCAATTTGAAATGGCAACCTTGTCCTCAATACCGGAGCTCAGTCTGTGCGGAACAAATCATTTCTGAAGCTGGTACCTTTTTTTTTTTTTTTAAATGTTTTTCCATCCTCATCTTTCTTCATTTCCCTGACGCCTGTCCCTCCCTCCTCAGGCAGTCCGGCGGAGCAGTGCCAGCTGTGTGTGGACGATGAAATTGTGGCTGTTAATGGAGTTGCGGTGGCACACTTGAACTACAACCAGTGGAAGGATAAAATGACATCTTCCCTGCAAAACGGCCGTCTGACCATGGACATAAGGCGCTACGGCAACAAGGGTAAGATGACAACCCAAAAAAAGATGGTTGTACCTTAACCACCTTTTTAATTATTTGTGATAATGTAACCTCTACTGTAACTCCCAAACAGTGGGCACAAACGCAGTGTGGTGTTAGGTTTGATGGCTGGCTGTTTTCATTAGATTGGAGCACCAGTGAGGAGAGTCATCACAAGCAGCCAGGCCGCAGCAGGATGACCCTCAATCTGACTTCTGCAGGGTCCTCTCTGATAGGTTGCCTTGATCGCCATGCCATCAGTGGTACCTCTTCAGAAACCCCAGTCAGGAAATTCAATGAGCAGACAGACGATGTGAGCAATGCTTAAGCCATTAAATCACTTCAAATAAAAAATGGATGCACAAAGCTTTTGATAGTGTCACCTAATAAGAGGTGTTCATCGGGTCAATGTTGGTGTTCTTTCACCATGCCAGGTTTTACAAAGTAAAGTCATTCACGGAGAGCCTGCTGACAGCCACAAGACAGCAGGAAGTAAAGGTAAAACATTACAAAAGTGTACTTTTTTATTAAACGAAAACTCCTTAAATACTGTATTTTCTGAATTGCTCACTATATCTGTCCTTCCCCTTCATGTAGATTATAATATTATTAGTAGGAAAAATCAGAAAAGGAGGGAAGAGTTTTTCAAACAGAAAGGGTAAAATTCTTATTTGTCTTGTTGTGTCGCAGCTTTGGCAGCTGGTGCTTGGCTTGGTTAATTATTGGGTATGTAATGAATGCAAATTATGAAATCAGTTGAATAAGTAAAAAACAAAACTATCAGTAATTACTTTAGGTACTTTAACAGTATTCTTACTATTGTAATTGTAGTATTATTAATTAAAGTAAGGTGTTATTTCTCCATCAAAAATCTATTGATAGTTATATGACCTGGGGGATGAAATTATGCTTTTATTGGCTTTACATGGTAAATTCAGAGTTGGACAGCACTGACTATATACCACTCCTCATGTGATATAGCAACAGATGCTGCTTTTACTGCTCATTGTATGTACATTAATAATGCTTTCCTTTTGTAATTGTTAATGACTCTGATGTGTTTCCTACTACAATGGCTTCTCTCTTCAGGCTCTGCAGGATTCAGCTCATGGGTTTACTTGTGTGGTAAATGTTTGCATTGTGTGCAGTGTTTGTCTTAACTCTACTCTAAGCATCATGCTGTGGAGCATCAGCAAGAGCTGAACAAAGCACATGTGTGTTGTCCTGTGAATACATTTTTTTTGATTTACTGTAGCATGCCTTGCTCCTTGCTGAATTGTTTCTGTACTGCCTTTGTTTTTTTGCATTTTCTTTAGGCTGGGGATATGTTAGCAGACTTGCTAATCCTTGGTCAGGAATAGTTGCAATTTTTAGGTCCACAGAATTAATCTAAACTACTACTACTTGTGAACCATATGTCATTTCATAGTTATGACCAATGATTGAGTGACACAAACTTTTAATCTTATTACATTTTGTCCAACATGTTTGGTATTATTTGTTCTACAGTGAATATTGTTTTTTAGCCACTCAGGAATCAAGCAGGGCAGTACATGTGGCTGGCTAACTTCCAGAAACTGCAAGGTCCATGTTAACACTGTTTCTAGCTAAAGATGTACCCAAAGTGTTTGTGCCACGTACTAATATGCTATAAAACATGTGTTGAGGTCAGCGGATGAACTAAAGTGTGTGTGTGTGTAGCATTGTGTCTGCAATGTACTGTATCTAGTGCAAAGATGCTAAAAAAGGCAAAACACGATGCATATAAACCGTAGTGCTTGCATGGATTTCAAGTCTTCTAATGTTTCCCCTGCCATTGTGTGATGTGTGTATCCTAAACGACATTACACATGACTTGATCTTTCTGCTGACCTGTTTTTATCTCTCGCAGGAGGGTCAGAATCGGCAATATCTGATGTAAGTTACCACAGCACTTGATCAAAGGATGCTTGTATGCGTGTTCAAACAGAAGTTATGCATATGCGTTGAAAGAGTTTGTGCGCTATGATCATGTTTGAGCCTGCAGTCTGTTTGTGCATCACCAGCTCCAGGTGCCATCCCTCAGCCCCTCCTCATCCAGCTGGTCGTGGGACCGTGAGGGGGATCGGAGGCGTCAGGAGAAGTGGCAGGAAGAACAGGAGCTCCTCCTACAGGTGAACACTATCCTCCCAACAAAAAAATCAGCACGACACACTGCTTGTTAGTCTTTATGTAAAGTCTGGGTGCTTGTTTTTTTAGGAGCAATACAGGCGGGATCAGGAGAGGCTTGAGTCAGAGTGGCGGAGGGCACAGCAAGATGCAAAGGGGGAGGTTCGCTGGAAGCCAGGGGTAAGGTTGATTGGTCCTCTAAGCTTTTAACAGCACAACATACTGTTATAGTGATCGAAAAACATATTATATCAAACGTTCATCTAAAGGAAACAAAATACAAATGTTACCCCTGAATTTGCATAAAGGCTGTTTCCCTTGACAGTAATATCTACAAAACCTATTCTTTACTTGTAGAATGTTTTTTAATCAAGATCCTAACACTGTGATCATGTACGACTCGTATAAGTATTTTCTATCTGTAGCTGTGACACATCGGTAGTTACCGTGCTAAATCTCACCTTTACTGCTAATAAGATGCACAGTTTCTTGCTTTCGCTGTATTTCAAATTGTTGTCGGAAACACTCTGATTCAGTTGAGAGTCCCTGTAAATTCGCAGTGGTTTTTCTATCGAATGGAAATAATTTTCTTGTCTCTTTATTCATGCATTAACAGCAAAAAACATTTGAGATGACCAATGGTGGTGAGAGCACTGCCAGCCCCCAACTCCATGTGAATGGATTTACAAAGAAAAACATACAAGCAGAGAAGAGCTCTGACCGAGATGAGCTGAAAGATGAAGGGACCACACCTCAAAGTAATGCACAAGGAGAGCAGCGTGACAAGATATCTGGACCAGCCTGGTAAATCAGCTTTTTCTCCCCTCTTCAACAACGTTGTTAGCTCTTATCCATCCTTGCTGGGTGTAACAGTATACATGTGAATACATGTGGAATCACAATGCTTACTATTGCATGAAATGTTTGAGGGATTTAATTAATGAATACTTGCATAAATAACATGCGCTTTTTTTCTGTCTTGTCATGATCTTTTCTACTTTGCTGACCTGTTGTGCTTCCTCCTGCTTCTGCTGGGTCTTTCCATGCTTCACCTCAGGCCTGAGGACTCATGTGGCTTTCTTAAGCTGTCCCTTGCACACAGGTCAGAACAAGACTGGCTCAAAATGACTTTGCACTTGTTGCCTTATAGTTCTCAATGTAAAGCTTTGGCATACAATATCCTATTGTATTATCAGTGGCGTTTTTATATGTACAAAAGTGGTGGGGCACAAAAAACGTGTCTATATATAAGCTTCTGCAGTGAGGTTCATGGCTGGTGAGGCACTGGCACTGACTCTTCAGGTTTATATTTTGACCCTAAATCAAAATATAATATTATTTTCAAAAGCTTTTTTTTGTCTGATGCTTCAATTAATTTTAAACAGACAGTTCAACAAAAGGATACCCAAAAAATGTAATTGTATCATTTAAATATTGAATTGTTCTCTCTTAGTAAGATCCCATTTTCAATAAAATTGCAGTCTTACCTTGACTTGAAGATTAAGTCCATTTGCCTATCCCTCTGGACAAAAATCTCTATTACTTTTTTGTAAAAGTCCTCCTTATCTTCTTGTAGTTTCAAAAGTCTATCATAAATCTAATCTAATCAATAGATTTATGATTCGAAAATTATAAAAGTAGGGTAGACATGTGGATATTATCCGGCTGAACAAAACGTGCATTTATCTAACAGCTACGTTTCCCACAGATCTTATTTGGAGCTATTTTCTAAAATCCTATGGAGAAATCTCATTGCTTTTTTGTCGAGGGAAGCCATGCGCAGCTTACTTCCGGGTTTTAGGACGCCTCACTGCAGCTCTCTCGTCTCCTCCACACTTTTCGCGGCACACGTACTTACAGCCAATCAGCTCTGAATGATGTGAGATGACGTATGGTGGGGATGGCAGCACTATGCCCCTATGGTCATTATTTTTTTGCCACACACATTAAATAGGAAAATATTCTGAGCAGGTGTAGTTTTTACAGTCACCATTGACTTAGACAGTAAGAGGGAGGGGCAGGATCGGGTTTTGTCCCACATGGCTCTAAACAGCTCATAGGCACACACTGTAGACACTAATTAGAAGAACACAGACTAAACAGCAATGTACAGACAAATCAGATGAGTTAAACATGATCTTAAATATATTTTATATATATTTTTATTTATTTTTTGCATTTTGTTGTAATCATTATTTGTAATACTTTCTGCTGACACTAGGTGGGGCTGTGCCCCTAATGACCAGTCGCCACTGTGTATTATGTCTGCAAGCATAGCATGATTGTTTTTGTTCTAAAATAATTCATAAAACCCAAGATGATGATGATGATGACAAATTGGTGCAAGCCCTTTTTTCCAAAGTAAAACAAATATTTACAGGGTAGTACTATCTGTATGATGCGTTTTTTCATTCCCATAGGGCAAAATCCTTCTCTACCCCGGCATTAGCTAGCACCCACAAACAGACAAGAGGTCAGTATACCTTCTGTTGTAATATTCCCCTCGGTTCATGTGTTGTACTGGGCTAAACCCTCAAACTTTGATAGGTCCAGGTGATGAGAGGAAAAGAACAGGACAGTCTGCGTCTAACGCTGAGAAAGAAAGGCAGCTGATTTTGCAGGAGATGAAGAAAAGGACTCTTCTTCTGACTGACAACAGTTGGATTCGGCAGCGCACCAGCAGCTTTTACAAAGAGCCTATCTATGTTGGGGTTCCCATGAAGAGGTGAGTGTAGTTGGACCTAGTGGGACGCTACTGTCCCTTTTTTGTTTCACAAAACTTGGTAATGGCCTTTCCCCCCCTGTTATTTCATGTTCCCTCTTATTTCTGACATGTGACATCTTCTCTGCAGGTATGAGTCTCTGGACGACCTGGATACTCTCCGTCAGTCCCACCCCTCGGTCGCTACCTTTAGTTACCCTCGTCCACAGTCAGCGGCTGCAGGCTACTGTGTCCCCAGCAGGAACTCCTCCTCTCGCTACAGCACTGGATCAATACTATCCCAGAAAAGTACATTTGATTCCTCCCATCACCCCAGGTATTTAGTTCATAGACGTAAAGAGTATGTCTCTTCTGTTGCATTGTGTTATTATTCTTTTTTGCCTCACACTGTAACATGTGCTGCCCCAGGATGGTCAGTGGCAGGAGGACTTGCTGTGTGTGTGAGCGTGTCCTGGGTAGTGGGGCAGCCATTGTCATAGAGACCCTTAGTCTCTGCTTCCACCACGCCTGTTTCAAGGTGAGGGGTCATGACCGGGTCATGGTGCGGTTACAGTAGCTCCAGTCCCAATTCACAATATTATACTGCCAGACTTAAAGCCTTATGATCTCCTTCCAACTGTTTGGTATTTGAATGCACAAAGTGAAAATGTGCATGAGTGAAAAAGCAAGAAATCTTAAAAACTTCAAATATCACAGAATATTAAAAATGTATTAAGTGAAAGTGGCAGCTGTTGAAAACTAAATATGAACATGATGAAAATAAACAAGTCAATCAAGATGTATTTATAAAGCTTGTTTTAAAATGGCACGTCCATAGCAAAATGCTTTACAGAGAAAAGTCAAATACAGTTATGATGATTTAGAAATAAAATAAATAGAAAAATGACATATGGACATTCAGGATAATAAATTATATCTATTAGCAATTATTTCATCCCATTTCCCACATGGCGATCTTAGTTACTCTAATTCATCTTTCAATTAATTAATAGAAGTCACGAGCAACCTAAAATGTATTCTTCAAATGTATGCTACATTTGGATGGAAACTATACTAAGACCTACATAATTCAAAAATTATTCTACATTGTTTTACTCACGTCAGATATGTGACATGACACCCTTTTTCTGTGCTTATTGTAGTAAAATGTAATTGGACTGAAGACTAATGTGACCGCACCTTTGGCGAGGTCAACAGGAGTATCTCAATCATAACTGTAGTTACAACAGAATAACCCTTAGGCGCCTGCTAGCAGAAGCATTTCAACGCTTCTATCTTTGCTGCCTAGTTTATTTTTTTCTTCTTCGTCTTCATTAGGTATCTGGCCTCGGGTCATGTCTGGTGTTGTAGTCATGTGTGCTATTTCTCTCTCTGTCTCTAGTTGTCTTCATGTGATTGGTTTATTTGAAGAGTTCAGCCCGTTGTCCCGCTTTGCTTTTAGATGCTTATTGTGAAATCTCACCTGCAGAGAACTCGCATATGTAGACAGCCTATTTATCCATTAGCATGTAGACGTTAAAGTTTATTCCTTTTTTTTAAAACTCTGCTCCATATAAGTTACAGACACACACAACACTTGTATAGAATATGTGTGTATATATAAAGTGGGGCAAACAAGTATTTAGTCCAATTGTGCAAGTTCTCCCACTTAAAAAGATGAGAGAGGCCTGTAATTTTCATCCTAGGTAAACCTCAAATATGAGAAACAAAATGAGAAAAAAAAATCCAGAAAATCACATTGTCTGATTTTAAAGAATGTATTTTCAAATTAAGGTGGAAAATAAGTATTTGGTCAATAACAAAAGTTCATCTTAATACTTTGTTATATACCCTTTGTTGGCAATGACAGAGGTCAAACGTTTCTGTAAGTCTTCACAAGGTTTTCACACACTGTTGCTGGTATTTTGGCCCATTCCTCCATGCAGATCTCCTCTAGAGCAGTGATGTTTTGGGGCTGTCGCTGGGCAACACAGACTTTCAACTCCCTCCAAAGATTTTCTATGGGGTTGAGATCTGGAGACTGGCTAGGCCACTCCAGGACCTTGAAATGCTTCTTACAAAGCCACTCCTTCGTTGCCCGGGCGGTGTGTTTGGGATCATTGTCATGCTGAAAGACCCAGCCACGTTTCATCTTCAATGCCCTTGCTGATGGAAGGAGGTTGTCACTCAAAATCTCACGATACATGGCCCCATGCATTCTTTCCTTTACACGGATCAGTCGTCCTGGTCCCTTTGCATAAAAACAGCCCCAAAGCATGATGTTTCCACCCCCATGTTTCACAGTAGGTATGGTGTTTGGATGCTACTCAGCATTCTTTCTCCTCCAAACACGTCTAGTTGAGTTTTTACCAAAAAGTTCTATTTTGGTTTCATCTGACCCAATCCTCTTCTGGATCATCTAAATGCTCTCTAGCAAACTTCAGACGGGCCTGGATATGTACTGGCTTACTGTCGTACTGGTGAGATCTTGCTCGAGGGAGATTATCAGTGGTCTTGTATGTCTTCCATTTTCTAATAATTGCTCCCACAGTTGATTTCTTCACACCAAGCTGCTTACCTATTGCAGATTCAGTCTTCCCAGCCTGGTGCAGGTCTACAATTTTGTTTCTGGTGTCCTTTGACAGCTCTTTGGTCTTGGCCATAGTGGAGTTTGGAGTGTGACTGTTTGAGGCTGTGGACAGGTGTCTTTTATACTGATAACGAGTTCAAACAGGTGCCATTAATACAGTTAACAAGTGGAGGACAGAGGAGGCTCTTAAAGAAGAAGTTACAGGTCTGTGAGAGCCAGAAATCTTGTTTGTTTGTAGGTGACCAAATACTTATTTTACCGAGGAATTTACCAATGAATTCATTAAAAATCCTATTATGTGATTTCCTGGATTCTTTCCCCCAATTCTGTCTCTCATAGTTGAAGTGTACCTAGGATGAGAATTACAGGCCTCATCTTTTTAAGTGGGAGAACTTGCACAATTGGTCGCCGACTAAATACTTTTTTGCCCCACTGTATGTATATATACTGTATGTTTGTTTGTGTGTTTAATGCAGAACAAAAGTTTCCATGCTTTGGTGGCAGAGAATCTGGTGAAATTATTTGGTCACAGCTCCAACTGAAAGGTAGTCCTTTTTTAGGTTTGTCTTCTCACCACTTTGTCCTTTTCCCAGTGTGTGGGCTGCCACCGACATCTCGGAGGAAGTGAGACTGGAGTCCAGGTTCGAATCCGAAACAGGAAGCCCCACTGTGAGCCGTGCTATTTCCAACTCAAGTGTGAGTATTTGGCTTTTCTTAAACAATAAGTCTGATTCTCTCTGAAACTTATCGCACCTCACAGTTTCTGTACCTCATGTCACTAGCTTTCCCACAACAGCTTTGTTCTTTCTTCCTCCATAAAATAGTTTTTGTATTGCCAATTTCATAGCAGTAATCACCCACTTCAACCAAATGTTCTTTGACTGTGCTTAATAACTCTCCAGGAAACATACATTTAATTAACTGTTATTAATAATGCATATTAACATTTTAGCTGCTGGTCCACCCTCCATATGACCAAGACGGCATACTCCAGATCACAGATTAAGCGTCACAATCACTGGGAACTTCTGTTTCATAAAACTGTAAAACACAGAGGAATCATCGTCTACACAGCTGAGTCATGATGCTTCTCCCACATTAATGACCGGTAAAACTGTAACTCTATCCTGTGATACAAAATCATGACAGCCTGTGGATCCACATGTAAAGTAGACTCTCATGGCTGTTTTTTAATCACATGTGGTTTAATAATGTACTTGGTGCACATGACCTGTTAATTTGCTAAATTGTTTCCAAGATGATGTAGATTTAATATATGAAATAAAGTAATAATGGGAATTATAAGTTTGATTTAGGCTTTTATTTGATCGTTGGTGTTGCTTTTCGTCATCCTTGTGTGATATATTTGTGCATTAAAGATAACAGATCTTGGTAATATAACCTTTGTACTGAGGCACATTTTAACTTGTAGCTTACTGAAGCCCTTTCTGTTCTATTGTAAACTCACCAAGTGCACTTTGGGATAAATAAGTTGTTTCTACAATATGTATTTCTCAAGTAAAAATAGGAATGTAACTGATATGTCTTTGTAAATAAAGTACACTAAATATTACAGCATTTGTTATTCCTTTCTCTACCAGAGGGTGGCATCATTGGTCTCCATAGTAAAAAATAATGTGAATCTCATAATGTGCTTACACATGAACTTTATATATGCCCAAATTATGTAAACTGTAACACATGGTTTGAATGTTTAAGATCTGTAATCTACAATATGTTGTTTAATGATGGCAACATTTAAGACATTGAAAGTTTTGAAACTATACAGTTAACTACAAAAACTTGCCACTATCACTAATATATTTTCTAGTTAAACGATGGCATCTAGTAATGGGAATCCAATAATTAACAGCAGCTACAGTACAAGGATGCAGCACATTTTTATATGAGGTGAATAAACAATTATTTAAATATCTAAAAGTATCCTGCAGCATTGCCTCTCATCTCTAGTCGTTAAATGTCAACAATGTTCTGCTTGCTCTGATTTTGTGTATGACCTTTTGCTCATCTTCTAATCTGTTTAATGCAACATTTCAATTCTTTGATTCACTAGCATTTCATTTGTGATTAATGTATAAACACAATTTAGAAATACAATTTGACTATATATGTGCCCGTTTGCTTTTATGCAGTAAGGTTTGTGGGTTAGGAGCTGCAAAATAACCTATTTTAGTCAGTTTATCATGTTTATCAGGTAGGTTTAAAAGAAACCTTGGTATTTATTCTGTTATCTGTGCCACCCACCAAATCCTCAATAAATGTTTTGCTTCAAATACATGAATATTTGTTGTGATTACATACTGTATATACTTTAAAGAAGATGTATCTTTCTTTCTATATCCGACTAGTGATGTTAGATGTTAGTGGTGTTTGGTTAAACAGAGATAAGGACATATCTGTTTCTTGTATGTTACTGTATTTCTTGACAGTCCAACTGCTTTACATTTTTGGCAATACGTACTAATGGAAACCAGAATCTATATTTATAAACAGCTGAGACAGTGCAATTCTTAAAGTATAAAGGACCTCTTTTGCCTTTCAGAATATCTGTAAAACATTTTGAAACGCTTTCACACTGCAGCGAGTAGCATTTGTCCATTAACTTAAACCTTTTAAAACTTGTTTGTGCTTTTTTTATGCCATTGTGTTGCAAGCAGGATGTTTTGTGTAATTTGGGTGAACTGACCTTTTTACAGGAAATTGGTTAAGCAAGAGAACGTTGTCTGTCCTCAGGCCTTTTAATGGAGAAGTGAACTAAAGCATTTAGTTTGGGATGAGTCTGTGGTTGTGTTTTCACTGTGGTAAACAAAGTCATAGTGAGATGTGGATATTTGAGAAGTTTGTTATGAGTTTGAGATCACCAAGGCACATTGCAGTAATGTGACATATATGTGAGTGATCAGTACTGGAGCAGCATAAAGCAGTATTTCTTCCTCAAGAGGAAGTTGTTTGGCAATGGAAATCACACATTTGCAACAGCTCGCACATACCTCACTGACACTCTCCTGTCACAGTTGTCTTTATTTCAGCTTTAAATTCAGATATGAGATGTGTGTGGGTGATGAAAGGCAGCAGCCAGAAAATATTATATTTGTATCTATATTGTCTTGGCAGAAACTACATGGTTCTTGGAGTTCTCTTTGCACCAGAGACATTCAAACTGAGACGTTAAACATCGGTCATCAAGCATGTTTGGCCTGATGGAGGGAAAATGTTTTTCATGGTTAACTCTGACCATGGTTTTTTTGAAGGGGAGAGATCAGTTCCCTAAAGACACACACAGAGACCTCTTTTAGCGCTGACATGCTCCATCTGTTTTAGATGACTCTTGTGACTCCAGCCTGACCCATTTAAATATCACAGGACAGTGAAAAAAAGTAGAGTGTAACAGAACGGGCAGGAGACATTAGTTCCTTCAAATTTAGCTTGAGGACTAAAAGATTTACGGGATTGATTTAAAGCTTCCTTTTTGCAAAAATCAAATCCAGTAAGATTTGAAATGTTTAACTGACAAGTGTAAATCTGAATAGGTTACCATGATGAGACACATGATGGAAGAGATCTGTCTTGATCATCACTGGAACATTTCTTAAGAACTACTGTTGCTGTTTTTCTGGTTTATGATGCACAGTAGCCAAGTGGAAAAGCATGACCCTAATCTTTGGCAAAGAATCTTCCCTATGCTGCCTGTGTGGCTGTTTTTCATGTAAAACTCTCCCCGGAAAGGAACAGTGGGAAGTTTTCTGTTCAGTTGGCCACATGCTTTCTCATGAGCAAAACGTTGCCCGTCTACTGACTCTCTCCTAGTCAATTCTCTGTTGAAGACATATTTTAATAATGTTTATCTTTGCTAACACATGCTTCTTTTCTTAGTTTTTATCCAATACATAAAACAACCTATTCTATGAGGTTTGTCGAGTGAATAAGATTATTTTTGAGCAACTGAAATGGACAAATGTTGATGACGTGCCATGGCCAACACAGCTTGCCCACAATAAGTGTCTTGTGTGGGAGCCCACACTGCCCACAGTAAACCCACACCTACACACAATAAGCTCTCAGATCCACTACGGACAAAAACTGATCCTTTTGAGATTTAATTATGATTGAGACCTATTTCTCTTAACAACACAGGAAACAGTTGAGTGTGTAACACAACTTGACGTTAAAACGCAATCAAACAACTGACACAGGAAACAGTTAAGAGGAAGGGTGCGTGTCTGGGCCCTGTGGATATCTGGACAGTGTCCTCTGCTCTAACATTGTCCAAAGCCCTACCAGACAGGCAGAGTGACATAAAGATGTCCAGCTCAACAGACATACATGCAGGACACCTTGAGTCTGTTTTTACAGTCCTCACTTAAACTACTATTATGACTTAATTTAATAATAATGTGTCATGCATAATAAAGGCAAAACAAAGGTTGACGCTTATTTGAAGAATAACTTTAGCTTTCTTTACCTTGATTAAATATCAGTTAATCACTCTTACAAAGCTAAATACAGGTGCTGGCAATTAACATATTCTAAAATGGAAAACGACTGAATATCTAGCCAATTATGATGCAGCCTTGCTAGCACTTCTGTGAGGCTCTTTGACCTGAATGCTAACTCTGCATGCTAACATGCTCACAATGACCTTAACCTGCTGATGTTTAGCAGGTCTAATGATTACGGTGTTCACTCTCCTGGTGTTAGCATGCAAACACTGATTCATTTGCACTGAACAAAAAGGCTAATGGTGATCTCATCCGTTTGGTTCGTAATCAAATGTCAAATATTGGACACATTTTGACCTGATGATGGCCCTATGTCAAGAGATCATCAAAGTTATGAAAATGTTTTTAGGTGGGGACATTAATTGTGTTACCAAAGGTTGAGGAAATCCATTGAATAGTTGTTGAGATGTTAAAGTGGACCAAAATGAAGGACAGACTCACAGACTTTTCCATTCTCTGTTTTTAAAAAGCCAATTTATTTGGATTCAAATTGCAGGTATTGCTTTGTTGAACCAGTGCACAAAACCAACAATAATGTAGTAACTTTCTATTCATGAGATGGCCTTAAGGCTCAAATTAACACACTTCCCTCCACATCTTGCCCTTTCAGACAGCCCTGGAGGGAGGGGGATGTTGGGCTGCACTTCTTGTGAGAGGAAGCTGGCTGCAGCCACAGCAGGGGAGGAGGATGCTTCCTCTCTTGCTTTCTGTTCCCTGCAGCTGATTGATGCGGGCAGCCTTTTACCTTTTACTTTACCGGCACAGTGCAGGGCTCAGCTTTGTCACTGGGAGCTGTACCAATCTCCGGTCTGCTGCTGGGAGCTGAAAGCAGCTCAGCGGAGGCTGGCGACATTTACACCCTGCCTCTACCCAACAAAACTACAGAGAGCAGACAGGGAGACAGAGCTTTATGCTCAGAATACTGAGGTTGAATATTTGCAGGAGACGGATAACATGGACACTGGAGGATCACAAGTTTTAATCCGTCTGTCTGCAGCTAGACCTGGGTTTTATGGTTGCCCCTCCCCCGACAGTTAAAAAAGTAAAAAAAACCATAACAAATTGACATAGAGAATTCTACAAATATTTTAAGCACCAAAATGTGGCAAATTATTTACTGTAATTTCATGCATTCTTACTGTGAATGGATTCCAGTTTATATATTTAGGTTAAAAAAAACTGGTTTTTATTTTAACGTTGTCTTGCACAAAATGTTCTTTACTTGAAAAAAGTCATTTTAATTTTCAAAGGCTCATGACTGCAGCTTGATTCTTCCACTATAACATGTGTTGAGCCAGTTAGAATTAATAAAATAATATGTAAGCCCATATTTGGAGCAGAATTGCAGACCTTAATGCTCCTGCAAGTAATAAAACAAGGCTGTACTTTATAAAGTTTTTACTTCTGTTTTAAAAACAGGATATGAGCTGATCTAAGTTTTTTTTATAATTGGGAATTGCATTGCTGTGGCTTTAGCTGCAAGATAGCAGAAGATGTGCAGGTGTGTCTTATTTTATTACTCGGATTTTGCAAGTTGAAGCTGGGTTATGTCAGACTGCCCTTAACGGAGTCTGTTAGGGAGAGGCTAAATTAAACCTAGAGTTTATTATCGTTTCTATTTGCCTGCAGCTGACCTTTTCTCCCCTGATGGGAACATCTTCATGCGGTTCTCTCACCTGAACCTGCTCACACAAAGAAAATTATGAATCCTATAATAAACTGCACTGCAAGATTTCACTTCTTGTAACTGAAGAGGAAATTAGGTTATATCAAGACGCGTAATCTCTTATCATAACAAAACTGTCAGATAATAAAACTGAGTTATGTTACAGGATGAACATCGCATTGCTACGGGGAAGGAGTGTCAATATTCAAGAAACAGCCTGTAACATTATAGATTGTGGCTTGTTATCACACTCCAAACAAAGCAACATATCATATTTACTATAGTGAGTAACTAATGCTTGCCTTAAAAACCTGTGTTTTTAGTTGAACACAATTCAGAATCAATGTTAATGATTGAAGTAATGTATGGAGCGTTAATGGTTTAACTGCCTGATAACACAAACACTTTACTGGGATAGTGATCGGTTCAGGTGGCAAACACTACAGAATGAGTCTGCAGTGGTGTAAGCCTACGATATGCTCTGTTACAATATGTTTACTCTACATTAACAGGCAATGGCTGCTAATCCTATTACGGTTTTATCAAACAGGGAAGTGTTTACTCGTATTACTGAAGAGATTAAAGAGCTCTGAAACAAGCTTGAGAACCAGTGAGTAAGTGGACCTTGAGTTGAGATTCTTATGTTGCTGTTTCCAAGATCAATATTGAAATGTCAAGTTCATATTTTAAGTCATACAGTTGCTCAGTATAATGGAAAATGTCAACATTTCCAATGCAACTGAAACAATCATAAAAACTTAAAGAACAGAAAAACACCTTTTAGACAGAGGAAGCTCAGATTTGTCCTTCTTTACTGCATTTAATACGAAACTTTGTCCTTCTTTACTGCATTTAATACGAAACTTTACAGAATGTAAAGGGACAACATTTGATTTTGTATACCACTCTTATGCCTGTACAGTATAAAGCTACAGCCTGTTAGCTAATTGACTAAAAAGTGTAGCTCCTATTGTCATTAGGGATATTTTGGGTTCTGATAGGCAGATGTTATATTGTTTTGTGTTCAGTGAAATCCTTGTTTAGTTGATAAATACTTATTGCCATTTTAAGTAGATTTAAAGGGATTAAAGGATTGTAAAATGTGTTGCTTGCTGGCTTTCTATTACAGTAATTAGCTTTGTTCTGGCTTTGGAACTAATGTTAGGGAGAGCCAAAACCTTTCTGTTAGTTCTTCAGAAAATACTATATAATTAGAAAATAACCCATCCTCACTTCTTTCTGGAAATGTTTAGTCTTGTGTCCTTGTTAAATATATAATCAGAGTGTTTATTAATTTCTCAAGGGGGTAAAAGAAAAAAGATAAAAAACCAAATGTTCTACTCTTTTTCTTCACAACTAAGCCTGTATTTAAGAAATCCTGCAGTAAAGTATTGGTGATTGAACAACCACTGCTGCCATTGGCTTTGAAAGAGCTCTGCTGTAAATAGGACATGTCAGATCAAATGTAAAATGAGGCAGAATGTTCTTATGTTTAGCCAAAGGCCAAACTATTGTATTTTCAGCTCTCACACTTAAACAGAGAGAAACACATCGGATTCATAAATTATTCATGTGTTGTTCTCTTTGTGAACAGTGTAATGTGTCTATATTAGAATACAAAAAAAATAAGATGTAGGTTGCAGTGAGCTGGAGGCAGATACTGTGAGAGAGAAAATGTGAAAGATTTCACACATAGAGGCTGATATGAAGAAAGCTATGTTATCTCCAACTCTGCAAATTGGCTAATTTGGCTCTCTTTATCTGTCTCCATCCTGCACGCTGTGTGTGTGTGTGTGTGGTGTGTGTGTGTGTGTGTGTGGTGTGTGTGTGTGTGTGTGTGTGTGTGTGTGTGTGTGTGTGTGTGTGTGTGTGTGTGTGTGTGTGTGTGTGTGTTGTGTGTGTGTGTGTGTGTGTGTGTGTGTGTGTGTGTGTGTGTGTGTGTGTGTGTGTGTGTGTGTGTGTGTGTGTGTGTGTGTGTGTGTGTGTGTGTGTGTGTGTGTGTGTGTGTGTGTGTGTGTGTGTGTGTGTGTGTGTGTGTGTGTGTGTTACAGCAAATAAATAGCATACATAAAGTGAAATGTGTTTCGGGGGTGTTTTTATCAAGGACACACACACACAATACACACCACACACAAGGTCAGTATTATAATACAACAGTCAGTGATTAACAATCATAAAAATGCATCCTTATCTCAGAGCAACTAACAAAAAATACATTTAAGGAAGTGTTGTATGTGTCTTATCTGTTTTGCGAAACAAGTTGATGAATGTCCATGTGGTTTAATGTAAAAAATAACAGGGATACAATTGATTTATATGGGTTATACCATAGGGTTATACTCAAGCTGCATAAACCGTGTAATATGCAGGTAAAACATGGCCTGTTGTGCTATACGATTTGTTTTCTGCAAATGATGTAGTGAACATTTTACCATAAAGTAAAACATGTGAAATTCATTGCCTTAAGGGTGCTGGTTCACTACAATATTGAGAAACATTGACATATTCACTCTAGTTATATAATCAAAATGTACATGAAGGTAGGTAGTCATTTGGCTCAGACATTGCAGTAGTGATGGCTGCACATGTGATGGGAGGATTATACTGTGCATGCAGAGGGTTGTCATTTTACTGAAATACAATGATGGAAAATAATGTCATGTAATGGAATAGTGAGCTGATAAATGCAGTGCACCATTACAATTCAATAAATGAGGATTCTTTTTACCAAAAGCTGCAACCTAGTATTCCTTTCTTTTGCTAGTACAAATACATTCTTAAAAGCTCTGATTTTGATTCTGATCCTGATTCTGATTATACATTGTAACTGAGTTAAACTTCCCTTGGACCTTAGTTCTGGAAATTGTTGGATTCTTTGCGACCCTACTCTGATAATTTAATCATAACATTTCATAGGGTGTCATTGCCACTCAGCAATTTAAAGCATTCATCCATTATTGTTTTCTCCTAAATCATTCAAAGTAAGACATACAGTTACGGAGCCTACACACGGCGGCGTGCGTTGCCGCTTGGCGGTGGGCGTGTCTTGAGCTTGGGGAGTCAACCCGAGCAACGCGACCAACAACCAATCATACAAAGCCCCGGACATACAAAGCAAAGCATTCATGCTACATCCATGCTGGCTAAATATACTGTCTATGCTTGCTAGCTGTCCATTCAAACGAAGTACACTGGCTATAAACTCCCCAAACAGGCGAAAACCTACCAGTTTCACCCACTGTCTCTGCCACCTCCCCCCATGCCTGGCTCCTCCGGTTTGTATCCCTGTATGTAAAGAGGGACTGGTCATATAGTACCGGGTGATTCCCTACCGCCACGATAATTTTCTCCTCCATTTTTTGACATATGGGAAATAACTGCGGTCTGGCTCTCCCAACATACACGCGGTTTGATTGGCTAGCGCTTGTGCTGTCAGATTTCCATACGCGGGATTTGATTGGCTGACGCCTCCGTCGAGGCGGCAAAAGTAGAACATTGCTCTACTTCTGCAGCGAGCACCGCGAGAGAAGCTACGCTTTGCTTCCACAATGCAGTTCGGCGAATCGTGACTAGTTACTAGTAGCCGTTACGGCCCCTACACACGGCGGCGTGCGTTGCCGCTTCAACGCTTCTGCCCATTCACTTTGAATGGGGTGACGTCACGATTCGTCGAACTGCTTTGTGGGAGCAAAGCGTAGCTTCTCTCGCGATGCTCGCTGCAAAAGTAGAGCAATGTTCTACTTTTGCCGCCTCGACGGAGGCGTCAGCCAATCAAATCCCGCGTATGCAAATCTGACAGTACAAGCGCTAACCAATCAAACCGCGTGTATGTTGGGTGAGCCAGACCGCAGTTATTTCCCATATGTCAAAAAATGGAGGAGAAAATTATCGTGGCGGTAGGGAATCACCCGGTACTATATGACCAGTCCCTCTTTACATACAGGGATACAAACCGGAGGAGCCAGGCATGGGGGGAGGTGGCAGCGACAGTGGGTGAAACTGGTAGGTTTTTGCCTGTTTGGGGAGTTTATATCCAGTGTACTTCGTTTGAATGGACAGCTAGCAAGCATAGACAGTATATTTAGCCAGCATGGATGTATGTCCGGGGCGGACATTCATGTGATTGGTTGTTGGTCGCGTTGCTCGCGTTAACTCCCCAAGCTCAAGACACGCCCACCGCCAAGGGGCAACGCACACCGCCGTGTGTAGGCTCCGTTAAGACCAATGTGTCTGTGGTGTTTTCAAAAACACTTCATATAATTTGTAAGGTTAAAATACTGATTGCAGCACCTTTCAGGTGACTTGTAACGTTTGTTTATTTGACACTGTTCATAAAGTTATTTGAATGTATCACTTCCTGTCAATATTGCATCACTTCCTGTCATGCTGTTAGAAAATGGTAGAAACTCAAGGAAGCCACATGTTTAGGCACTGTTAGGATCCATTTGCATCTGCACGAAAAGACCGATCAATCAATGTCGTAAGTGATTACATTTCATTGTTAACATGTTGTAGTTCTTATATCAATGCTTATTTGATGGAAAGATGTTTAAGAAATTAAGAAAAATTGTTATATTGTATACATTTACAATGCAACTAAGGGTGTTTGAATAGACAACACAAGACTAAGATCGTTTTGCATTCTGTATTTATTGTTGCAGTTTTCACTCCATGTCATGGTGAAGGAGTTACCAGAAAAGTTTCCCAACTACCACGACGACTCTTTTTCTTCATTTTGAGTAGAGTTTAACTTCGTGTTAAGTCTGCGGCTTTTACGTCTGGATAAGAACATTATAGTGAAAAGACAATAGAGATCAGTTTTTACAAAGGATAAAAATGGCTTCCAGAAAGAGTGGAAAATCATCAACCTCTGGAGGAAGATCTTCAACCTCTTCATGAAGCAGTGCACCATGTGCTCGTGCTAAAGCAGAAGCAGCCAAGGTTAGAGCAGCTTATGCATCACAACAACTAAAACTAAAGCTGGAGTCAGCTAGGAGAGATGCTGAAGTACAGTTTGAAAAAACAAGAATAGACGCAGAACTAGAAGTATTAAATCTACAGTGTGAAGCAGAAGCCGCAGTAGCTGAAGCACAGGTTTTGGAAATGGCAGACGGCTTCAAAGTTAAAGATGAATTCCGAGCACCAGAGTCTGAAAATAAAATGGAACGCATAAGTGACTATATCCGTGAACAAAACGCACTGAAACAAAGTGCTCACTCCCAACATTCATGTGAAATGGGCCAGCCACGCATGGAGCTAGAAGAAGGATTCATACCTCAGTTGTCACCTGCTGAAGACATTGTACAACCACCACCATTAAGTAGCCTTAAAACCGAATTTAAAGCAGCCAGTGCTGTACGCTTACCTTTTCCTACCAAAGCTGACGGTTACAACCAACCATACTTATCTCAGTACACGGATGAAATATCACAACCGTACACACCAGAACGAATAACTGTGCATGCTCAGCCCTTTATCCCGAGACAAGCTTCTCCAGCTATCTCAACACCTGTAGCAGAACCCTTGGCTCAGTACTTAGCCAGGCGAGATCTTACAAACGCGAGCTTGTACCAATTTGATGACAAGCCAGAAAACTACCGGGCGTGGTACTCCTCATTCACAGACACAATTAGTGACATACATTTAAGTGCAGCTCAGCAGCTCGACCTGATGACAAAGTGGCTTGGTAAAGAGTCATGTGAATACGTCAAACGCATACGTTGAGTGCATGTGGGCAATCCAATAGAAGCGCTACGAAAAGCTTGGGAACGTCTTCGTGACTGTTACGCTGCCCCAGAGATAATGGAGAAGTCACTCTTTCAGCGGTTAGAGAGTTTCCCAAAACTCAACAAACGAGATCACATCAAACTCCGTGAGCTGGGTGACTTGCTGTCCGAGATCCTCGGTGCCAAAGAAGATGGCTATCTCACAGGTTTGTCATATTTGGACACCTCACAAGGTATCTTGTCGATCACAGAAAAACTGCCCTTTGGTCTCCAAGAGAAATGGTTGTCCAAGGACTCGAGTTTCAAAGAAGATATCAATGGTCGGTTCCCTCCCTTTGAATACTTCTGCAAATTTGTGTGTTACGAATACAAAAAGAGGAACGATCCCAGCTTTATGATCCAAGGGAGTGCTGAAAACTCTGTCAATCCAGAAAGACTTGTCTTAAAGAAATTTGATAAAACGTTATCAGTAAACAAAACAGATGTCGCCACAATAAATCAACAAACAAACAAATGTTGACCCAGCCAATAATTGCCCAGTGCACAACAAACCACACTCACTACAAGATTGTCGAACATTTAGAAACAAACCACTCCACGAAAGAAAGGCCTTCCTCAAGGAAAAAGGAATTTGTTTCAGATGCTGTGCATCCACTTCACACCTTGCTAAGGATTGTAAGTCATCAGTGAAGTGTCAAGAATGTGACCACACTTATCATGTCACAGCCATGCATCCTGGCCCGCCATTGCAATCCCCTAAGGCTCCTTCACCGTCACAACAGGACGGCAGGGAGGGAGAAGCTGAGGCTAGCTACGATGATGTTAACTCAAGCTGCACAGAGGTTTGCGGCAAAGGCCAATGGATTCGCTCCTGTGCTAAGATTTGCCACCAAAGATATATCCTAAGGACGCTAGGCACAAGGCTGTCAATGCCTACGTGATTATGGACGACCAGAGCAATCGCTCACTAGCCAAACCAGAGTTCTTCAACCTCTTCGAAATAGAAGGCAAAAGACCCCTGTATCGGCTAAGAACATGTTCTGGTTTGATAGAAACATCAGGGAGACGTGCTGAAGGATTCCAAGTTGAATCACTAGATGGAAAAGTGGTCATTACACTCCCATCACTCATTGAGTGTAGTGATATGCCAAATAATCATTCGGAGATTCCGACACCAAGTACTGTAATCCAACAACCCCATCTCCAGCATATGGCCAAACACCTCCCAGAGCTAGATCCAAAAGCAGAAATTATACTGCTTCTCGGAAGAGATATTTTGCGGGCTCATAAGGTCAGACAGCAAGTCAACGGTCCACACAACGCTCCATTCGCTCAACGTTTGGACCTTGGCTGGGTGGTAGTAGGCGAAGTGTGCCTGGGAAATGTCCACAAGCCGACGGTCGACAGCTTCAAAACCAACATACTGGAAGACAGCCGTCATTCCATCTTTTCACCCTGCACCGGTTACATGCATGTCAAAGGAACGCACGGCAACATCAACCAAGCAGCAAAGGCTACAGAGGAGACACTGGGAAAAACAGTGTTCAACAGAACAGAACAGGACAACAGACCAGCTCCATCGATCGAGGATACAATTTTCTTGGACATGATGGATGCTAGCGTCTACAGGAGCAGAGATAATAGGTGGGTTGCCCCCCTCCCATTCAGGCAATTCCATCAGCGCCTTCCCAGCAATAGAGAGGAGGTCGCCAGCAGGTTAACATCTCTGCACAGAGTACTGAAAAGGAAACCACACATGGGAGAAAAATACTTTGCATTCATGGGCAAGCTCATCCAAAATGGACACGCTGAAGTGGCACCACAACTGAAGAACGTGGAGGAATGCTGGTATCTTTCTACTTCCGGAGTATATCATCCTGGACAACCCCCAGATCTTCTCTCCATCGATGCTTTTCACCCAAAAGGCCGGTGTTCCTCCACCCCTAGGCGATTTATCCGAGGAATGGTGTAAAAAAAGACAGAAATGGACATCACTTCGCAGAAACCTACAAGTTGGGGATGTGGTCCTGTGCAGAGACAAGCAGGATGTACACAACTCTTGGCCTATGGCTAGAGTCTCCGCAACGTTCCCTGGAAAAGACGGAAACGTCAGGAAGGTCGAGGTCAAAATAGCCGACCGAGATACTGTGAAGACATTGCTCAGACCAATTTCCGAAATGATGTTACTTCTCTCAGAGAACAAGGCCTGACTGGCTTGTATATTGTATTATGTGACCTCACTGAGGTCAAACGGGGAGTGTGGTGTTTTCAAAAACACTTCATATAATTTGTAAGGTTAAAATACTGATTGCAGCACCTTTCAGGTGACTTGTAACGTTTGTTTATTTGACACTGTTCATAAAGTTATTTGAATGTATCACTTCCTGTCAATATTGCATCACTTCCTGTCATGCTGTTAGAAAATGGTAGAAACTCAAGGAAGCCACATGTTTAGGCACTGTTAGGATCCATTTGCATCTGCATGAAAAGACCGATCAATCAATGTCATAAGTGATTACATTTCATTGTTAACATGTTGTAGTTCTTATATCAATGCTTATTTGATGGAAAGATGTTTAAGAAATTAAGAAAAATGTAATGTTATAATATTGTATACATTTACAATGCAACTAAGGGTGTTTGAATAGACAACACAAGACTAAGATCGTTTTGCATTCTGTATTGTTGCAGTTTTCACTCCATGTCATGGTGAAGGAGTTACCAGAAAAGTTTCCCAACTACGACGACGACTCTTTTTCTTCATTTTGAGTAGAGTTTAACTTCGTGTTAAGTCTGTGGCTTTTACGTCCGGATAAGAACATTATAGTGTCTGACTTTATGAGCCCCAGTTGCTGTGTTTTTGTTGAGGACAGCGGAGCAGTATTGTGACCTGTTTCTGGAGATCGCACTAGAGGAAGAGTTGCGTCGATCCTTCCTTTTTCCTGTCCAGATGGCAGCTACAGCTGACGGCAGATATGAGGTCTCTTGTGTTGACATGTCTATCTTTGAAGCTCTTACAAAAGCTCATTGGTGGCAGAAGTGTGTGTGGGAGTGTGTGTATGTGCGAATTTCAGTGGCTGTGGCTGTGTATATTTTTATATGATTTTGTTTGCATATATAATTACGTAAGGAACAAATCAATCAAAACAGGCCATATTTTTAATCTTTCTGAACTTGGCTTATTTTTACACATTTGTTCAAGTACTGCCTTGCACAGCGCACACAAAGTCCTTTTTCATTAGACTTGATCCTTGGATAATTTGGATTTGAGCCCCAGGAACCCATGAGAGAACAGACATTTGATTACTGTACTTGTCAGCCAAAGACAAATCCCCTCTCCTCCTCCTCCTCCTTCCCATCCTGCTCTGGGGAGATAACAGAGCTCTTCTGTGTCGCAGAGAGACGCTATGCTCTGCCAGATCGGCTACCAAGATTTTATTTTGGCTACAATTTGTTGGCTTTTATCTTGGACTGGACATAAGTCATGCTAAAGTATAAGGAGAGGCAATTTAGCTGAAACTGATTTGACAGGAATTTGTAAAAGTTGTATATTAATTTCAACATATGAGGGTAAATACAAGTTCACTCTTCCTACATTTTGTTTAAATAATTTGTAATAAGCAGTAATCAGCACAATTGAGTTTTCATGTAAAAGAGAAAGGTCCATCATTTGTGTATTCTAGTATGACTTCAGTCTTTACTAGGAAACACATGACTTGACAGCAAACTGAGTTTGATCAAATGTACTATCTCTACTGTAACAGTTACAACAAGTTGCGCATTATCAGGACAATATTATGTCATAATGCACTATGTCTCTGTCATAGCATATCTGGATTTCGTGTTCTTCGGTTAAAAAACAAGTTACTTAACATCTTCTCTCTCTCTTCTTAATTCAGTGACCTCTGAATTCATTATGTGTTGTTGACATCTAATGTTAAAAACAATACAATCTGATTTAATTCAGAACAAATTAAATTACTATTTGGTGCCAATACAGTCTGAGGTTGGGGTGGATTTGTGTCACAGTCTGTTTTTTTTATTACCTTATTATTATTTTATTACCTTATTATTGTGTCTTGTCTAGTTTACTTCCTGTCTTTAGTTTCCCTCCTGTGCCTGATTGTCTTATTGTGTTCACCTGCTGCCCCTGTTTCACCTCTCCTACCCAGCTGTGTCTCGTTTTGTGATTACCCTTGTGTGTATTTAGTCTTACTTTCCCTTGTGTTCTTTGTCAGTTCGTCATCGTTTCCCATGGTTTGGCTCTTAACGTCTATTTCTTGTAACTAATTCACCAGCATTTACTATGGTATGATCTTGTTTGAAGTGAATATCTGCACTTTCTTTGTTGTACCGACTTTGAATCTTTATGGTTCTTTTATTGTAAATAGCTTTGGATAAAATATAAATGAAATGTAATGTAATGAATGTTGGAGGGACATCCCATGATCACAATGTCCAAATACAATTGTCTAATCTCATCAACTTCTAAAATGCTTTTCATAGTGAAACCACCAACAAAATTGGTGGGAAAAAAATGTATTCAGACAAATCAAATACACAGTGAATTCAAGGGGATGAATACTTTTACAATGTCACACTTTATTTGCTATAGCTTTATACCTAGAAAGAAAAACAATGACAACAGCTCATAGATGGAACATAACACTGTAGCATCTTGACAACAGTGATACCACAAGTGTGGTTGATAATACAAAAAAAGTAATATAGTATGTTAAGGTAGAATATCAAAGAAGCACATGTTGTTCTTATCCATCAATCCCAACATTAAAGACTCCGGAATTTAGTTAAACATTAGGCTATTTAAAGAACATTCCTAGTGTTCGGTGTTCCAACAGCCTCTCCACTACAACATGACAATGCAAGTAGGTCTATAGTTCACAAAAAAACAGCTTCTTACATTTCTGCCACCTTGAGTATCATTAGATAAGAACAAAGCAGTCTCTGTGAAAGCCAAAAAGGCTAATAGGCCAACTCGACCAGTCAATGACATATAAAAGTAGGTTTGCCTTTTACTCCTCACTTAGCAATGACATTTAGGTTTCATAGTGGAGTGTGCTCCTCTTGCAGAACAGAGGAGAAAATAGCAGACAAGTTTAACTCGGGCTGGTTTAACTCGGGCTGGTTCACAGAGCAGATAGTTACAAAAACACAAGAATGAACGCTGGAAATGCCAATTTGGGATGTTAATGAAACTTTAAAGAAGCAATTATTGTAACTAATATTGCTCCAATTGTTAACTGAGATCGTGAGCAGGAGTGTACCAGACATCAGTCTTCAGTCACTTCATCGGGAGAAAACATACTCAGTGTAACTGGTCCACAGTTTGTCTTCACCCGGGTCGTTGCTGCCGTATGAGCAGGTCCCGGTGGAGTTACAGGCCACCATGTGGAAACCGGCCTCTGCCAGCCGGTCAAACGCCTGCTCCAGAAAGTTATACTTGAGGTAATACCTGGCGGTGTATTTGTCAGCAGGGCGGTCCGGGTCGCGGCTCTCATTCAGGGTTTCTCCAAAAACCTCTTTAGCCAGAGATATCTTGCTGCACACGGTAATTCTGGCAACCCTGCGGAACTTAGCGTCTGCCTGGATGTCCCTCCCGATAGTGTAGCTGCCTCTGTACCCAATGGTGATGTAGCCGGCGCTAGCCCCAGGAGAGCGCAGCGTAGTGCCCGAGGAGGAGGAGGAGGAGGTGACCGGGGAGCTGAGCTCAGCCTCCTCCGGGTCCCCGCTGTCCTCCGTGAACAAGCTGTCTTTGCTGCCCGATGCCAGTCGCTTCGACAGCTCCGGTAACTGGAAGAATTCCGCTTCTTTTTGCAGTCGTCTCCTCTCTTTGAAAAATTCGGGCAAGAAAAGCTCAGAGTCCCGCATGTAGTCCAAAATGTAGCGGAAGAGAAAGCCGTCCCGGTCGAAGAAGAAGCGGCCCTTTCCATCTTTAGGCAGGTCTCCCGGGGAGCTCTGGGTGAACTTGCTCCACAGCAGAGAGTTGGGGACCGCAGTGAGAGTTTCAAGCCGGGTCACATACACCTGCCCACCCACGTTTAACTCCACTATCTCGGGGAAAGTTGAACTTTGGCTGTCGGTTTGAGCCATCTCTCTTTCGTTGTGTCCCTGTAAGAGCCCTAACACGGACGGACAGCCTGAGAGTCACTCACTGTACAGTAATGTGTTTACTGGTGTGGCTGTGTGGCTGTGTGGGAGGAGAAGGAAAAAGGACGGCCACCAGAGACATTAACTGTTCACTGGAAAGCTCTGCAAAAACATAATGGTGCCTTCAAGGGCCCTTTGTAAAACTCAACGTTATACTTGTAAACCTTGACAATATGCATGCATTGGGGTGACAAATAGGTATACATGTTCTTAGAAAACAACATTGTCTTTCCAAGAGTTGGATGAGAAGACTGATACCATGCCCTAGGAAATATATTTTTGTATTAACTAAATGTCCCAACAGCTGGCCTATACAGTATCAAGATGTTTACATGCACATCTTAAAACATGCACTGTTACAGTTTCAACTACCAAACGTTAAAGCAGAGTTTCATGATTGTGTTGTTTAACAGAAGAACACAAAATCCAGTTATGATGCAAACATGCATTATGACTTAATTTGTCCTGATAATGTGAATATTATTCAGTTAACTTATTATTACAACTGTTTATAATGTAGCCTTATGTCACTATAATGGATGGTTAACATCTGTATTGCCTGCTGTAATGCCTTTATGATAAGTCCAGTAAGGATGTGTTTATCTCTGTAACAGGAAACTTGTGTCTTTCTGTAGCAGCGTGCAAAACAGTAAGACATGTCAAAATGTGACTTAAGTTCATGAACATTATTCCTTCAGGCTGCAGAAAGATAAAGACTGTGGTCTGTTTAGAGGCAATTGGTTAATTAATAGACGCAGTGAAGCTGTTACTATATGAAGAAGACTTTATGAGTTAGTGGAGTCATCATAAACACCTTGTGATTCTTCTTTGTTTATTACATGAGGTTTAAAGTTCATTCTTGACCTGGAAAACAACTTTCACCACATAATGCATTTAGTACTTTAGTTGTTCTGCTTTCAATCATGATCCTGAGTAGCAGAAGTCATTCATGGTTAGAGTTATGTTCGGGTCCATGCCTAATAACTGTGCTCAGAGGTCAAAGAGACCTAATGCATGATATGTTTTGTACAGGGTACATTATGTTGTCAATTTTGCCATGGAACATTTGTATTCTGGGCCCCCAGGGATTCAATCCTCGGCCCTCCCACTTTTTTTGAACACTGCATTCTTAGCAAAGGAATGCTCAAGTTATTTATATTGTTATAACCAATGTTGAAAACATGTCCTTGGCTAGGAGTCATTATTTTGTTTCTAAGATAAATTGCAAGAACCCAACACTCCTGTACAACTGAGAGGGGAGATTTGTGTCTGGGGTCTTTGTGTGTACACCCCTAATAACAGGCAAAGGTCAGTGCACACAATGTCTCAAAAACCTAAAGGGTAAAATAAAGCTGGTCTGACGGACCTGTGCTGTCTTCACAATCCCCTTGAAAGAGTCTTCCTCAAATCCACATAAGTCTTAACCCAAGATTGATTTTAGCTTAACACCAAAGAGCTCTTTGATTTACTCTTGAAGTGCAGTGTTGGCTGTATCATATTTCAGAGAGCACATCAGTATTTCTGCTGAGGAGAACCACTGGCACTATTGCTCATCATCTGAGTAATTGGCCTGCTATATAAAATGTATGATTTAGTTTAATGCATAAAAAGCATCAGCTACTTTTGAGAGAAAATGTTGCTAAATATCCATCTGCATTTTTGGTAACAACACAAACACATTTAGAGATACAGCTGCAGTCTCCAGAAATAATACAGTATATGAAAACAACCATAACAATCTTACAGTCAAAATCATGTTGATGCAGTTGTACAATAAATATGATTATGGAATAAATCTTGCAGAGTTTTTGAAGGTCTGAAAGAAAACTGTGTTGATTTAAAGATGTGACACAAAACATGGGAATGAAGGTAAATATGTTTGATGAAGCAAAACTGAGTTAAAACATCTGTGTATTCTGTCAAATCCAGGAATAATGTATGTTAAAATAAACTCTGTGAAAACAAAGAAGCTCAAATTAAGCACAAAAATACTTGTATATGTTTTATGTTGAATCATTTTGGTCCAAATATACAAAAATGACATACAAACAATGATTGTTCCATCGTGTCATGAAATAAATTAAGTCTTCTTTTTATTAGCACATTACAAGCTCCATCAAAGACATTACAATGATTGTTGGCGTTTCTCCTCGAGATATCTCAAACGTAAGATTAGAGCGACATCTAGTGGACAATTAATGAAGAAGCAGGTTGTTTTTGAGTGACGATACTACTTGTGTACAACCTCAAGCCCAACTTCAAGATGACTGGCAATGCAAGCAAATAAATAAATTGATTAAAAAGTTAAAAAAAGTATTGTTCATAAATGTCCCAACAAATGTAAAACTGACCACTGTATATAATAAAGGCACCATGACTGTTTATGGGTGTGTGAAATGTTTTCCATTTTGATTACCAAAAAACAGATCATTTGTTAATATAAAATAAATGATCAAATCTCTTTCTCTGCATATACACCTAACAGTTGTCCTCTGTCCAGACTGGACCTCATATCTGTGCTATGGTCTTAAAGGTTAACATTTCTCTCACTCTGGCTGCAGATAATTGGACAGATGAAGTTGTTAAGTGTAGCTTTTCAGCAATTGCAAGAATATGAAGGTTAAGATATTGCAACTCGTTTAATTATCCTTCTGAGATTCCCTCTATAACAGTCTTAGACATTCATCATTTGGTTTTGGTTATTTAGGTATACATTATGAAATGTTATATCCTGATTGAATGGTTTGTATATAGAATGGTGTGTATGTTGATGTAGGCTAAAGCATAACATCATTTTGAAGGGGGGACACATTTTGGAAGTTATGTTGGATTACAGTGACTTTTCAGCACTTGCAGGCTGTGTGTTTGTATGTTTATGTGTGTTTTTGCCTGTGTGTGTGTGTGTGTGTGTGTGTGTGTGTGTGTGTGTGTGTGTGTGTGTGTGTGTGTGTGTGTGTGTGTGTGTGTGTGTGTGTGTGTGTGTGTATGTGTGTGTGTGTTAAATGCTCTATTACGACTGTGAGCAATCATGTGACCTTCTGCCTGTGACATAACGCTGCGTCCTGATGTGACACCCAGCCAAACACTGTCAGTCTGCAGTGTGCTGTAGCCGGACCCCGTCAACACAGTCTCTGTGCTCTCTAAAGCACCCGGCCCATCATCCATGGTTTGTCTCCCCTTTCTCACCTCCTCTCCAGTGAACCTACTCCTCTCTGACACAACCAAAAACAGAAAACCCTCTAGTTCAGAAGTTATTGAATATTTTCCACAAAACAATCACCAAAAATAGGGAAAGCACATTTCTCCGAACTTAGTAGTGTCTATAACGCAGGAGACTAATGTGCTAGGTGATTTTGGCAGCACTTGAATGTCTAACTGTGGAATTATTCAATATTATAATTATTTAAAAGCATATTTCTTCAAATTAAGTGTTGTAGTTTGACCACTGGTAGTCCATAAATGTGGGAATATATTTTTGCTAGCGTTTTACTGTATGACAGACATAAACAATGTTCAACAAAATTAAGCAAACCAATTGGTGTTGTTGACAAACAGGAGACGGTAAATGTGCTAAGTGGTGTTGGTAGAACTATAGGTTACTTACGTAACCCCAGTTCTCAGAGTAACATGAAGTGAGATGTCTCACTATGGGATGCGCCTCAACGCGTATGCAAACAGAAGCATCAATCTCATTACGCCAATCCTGATTGGCTGGTGATCATCACGTCAACGTCAGGGAATCCACCCACCCTTTAAGTAGCTTGTGCTACGACGCAGCGTCATTCAAAATAAGCACCTCTTCTCGCTTCGCCTTAGCAAGAAGGGCCGTATGGTGAGACATCTCACTTCATGTGACTCTGAGAACTGGGGTTACGTAAGTAACCTATAGTTCTCATTCATAACACTCCGTTCGATGTCTCACTATGGGATATTGAAACTCCCGTATTGCTAGACATGCTTATCTCGAAAATCACCAAAAACAACCAGAACTTAACAGGTAGAACCAGTGGTGTAGTGGGGATTTTTTTACTGGGGGGACGCTATTTTAAATTAGGTCATCCCAAACAATGCCACACAAGTGCGCACGCGTGTGGTGCACTCACAAAACGGGCAGACAGGTCCACAGAAACTACCGGTATGCTTAGTCCTACTTTAGTTACTGTACTGCAAAAAGCAGACGGCGCTGTGCTCAACACACACACAGACTCAAAACCATGGACACACTGGCACATACGTTACATAAACAATGTATAGGCCTAAATTGCATAAGCTACAGTATTGCAACTTGCAGACAGCGCTGCTTTTCTCTCTCTCTCTATCTCCACTTTCAAATTTCAAACTCATAACAAACAAACAAAATTCCCAAAGTTGTCCTGAAATTAACTTATTAAATAAACAAAACGAAAAATATATATAGCCTACATTAATGCAAACATTGAATCTGGACTTGAAATTATTCTGATTAGGCCTAGCCTACATTGCAAATAAGCAGACAGCGCTGCTTTTCACACACACACACACACACACACACACACACACACACACACACACACACACACACACACACACACACACACACACACACACACACACACACACACACACACACACACACACACACACACACACACACACACACACACACACACACACACACACACACACACACACACACACACACACACACACACACACACACACTCTATCCACGGGTAAGCCTCTTGTTTCCTCCGCCACATCTCCTCCGTCCATACCTCTGGGAAAGGTGAGCTTGAGCTATCCAGGGGAACGTTGCTAGCGCAGCTAACGTGCACGTTAGCTAGCATTATCCAGGCGGCTCTTCTGATGATGTACTGTAGTACTAGTAGCAGCTTCAGTTGTAGCTTCGGTGCTGCTAGCCTCTTTCTTCTTGTGAATTATATTCTTTTTAGAAAATAAGTCAAGTAAAAAATGTTTGCCTGCCATTATAGAACTTTTTCATTAGCGTTCTTGAGGGAAAGAGCTGCCGCAAAATCGGCGGGCGGTAAGCTGGCCGTGGGTATGTCACTGACACACCCCCAGCTCGCCGCGGGGTCACGAGCGTGATGACGAATCATAATTCTTTAAGGAAATCGTTTTTATTTTGTATTATAATTACTGTGAAATGTATTATGTTTTTGTCATTATTACAACAAATACACACTTGCAACTGATAAGACTGGCAATGATTGTATATTTATTAGACTATTAAAAAAAAGATCATACTCCAAATAAGTGGGGGTACGGCATACCCCCACGTCCAACGCCCACTACACCACTGGGTAGAACCCTGTCTCAACACGGGGCCCAGCACTGCGTGGGCCACACTTGGAGCAGAGACATCTAGCCTGTAAAAGCGGACAAAAGTGAGCGGCGAGGACCAGCTCGCTGCTGCACAAATGTCTTGGATGTAAACACCCTTGAACAACTCGTATAAGCCAGAGCAATCACTTCCACAATCCAGTGGGAGAGCCGTTGCCTGGTAACGGGTTTGCCCTTCTGAGGGTTAGCCCAGCCAGGATATAAAGAGTTGGTCATTACAACGAAACTCTTTTGACCTGTCCATATAGATGCGTAAAGCACGATCTGGACACAGCAAATTCGGCCGCTGTTCCTCAGAGGAACACAGCGGCGGAGGAAATGCCACAATGTCAATGGGGGTCAGACCCGGCGCCAGAACAAATCTAAAGGGAGGGTATATGATTTGCATGGGAGGGCACACAAAACCGTCACGTGCTGCGGGCCTGCGGCACAATATATATCAAACAGCAAGGCCAACAGCATTGCGCAAAGATGCACACTTATCGCAAATACATATACAAATAAAGGGCAACATAGAAACCACTTTTGAAACATTGTGTGCGTGGCAGCACAGAAATTGTTAAACCACGAGCAAGGCACACTGGTTAAGGATGGCAGCTTCCTCATCGTTGCACTCGGAAAGAAAGAGACGGAGACGATGAGCTGTTTAGCCCGCCTTGGGCATGGTTTATTCTCCTATGCACTGCACTCGGACATGCTGTGGAGTGAATCGAGTCACCTCTGAGAGGGAGTTGGTTGGCAACGCAGGTGGTGATGGTAGGGGCACAAGGAGCTGTGCCTCGGAGGACAGCGTTGGTGGCGGCCGCCTTGATGAGTCAAGGCTTGGGCTCGCTAACTCAGCCCCGGGGTTTGCCGAGGTCAAGCTTGTGACATTAAGGCGTGCTGCTGCAACGGCAGGTGAGGGTCGCCAGCAGCACCATCGGCTGCAATTCTTTCATTGCTATTTCATTTTAATAAATCCTTAGACCTTTTAAGCCAATTTCTGATGTCCATTTTGTAATTCAAACAGAAATGGGAGTCTACAGAATGCACAATAAACAATAAATAAATCCAGAATAGGCGGCAGAGTGTGACGCTGTGATTGGTCTAAATGTGGACGAATCACAAATCACAACAGACACATGAATTTATTTGACGTAGCCTGCCATTTTTTGTTTTAGTTACTATCTGACATCAGATACATCGCAGCATAAAAGTTCACAGTTTATAATTAAAAAAAAAAAAATTTTTTTTTTTTTTTAAATGTTATAAATAATAAAAAAACGTGTATATTGGGGGAGGGCAGGAATGTCAAATGGGAGGGCCTGGCCCTCCCACGGCGCCGGGCATGATGGGGGTACATGAGCCAACCACCTTAGGTATAAAGGCAGGGTTGGGCTTCAGCAACACTCTCGTTTGCCCCGGGGCAAACTGAGTGCATGAAGGATGTACAGAGAGCGCATGAATCTCACTGACTCGCTTGGCAGATGCCAGAGCCAGTAACAGCACTGTCTTCAGTGACAGGTGTTTCATGTCAGCTTCTTCCAGGGGTTCAAATGGAGGTCAAGTGAGGAGGGAGGAGCCTGCGAGCCCCTTTCATAAAACGGCAGACCAAGGGATGTTGGCTAGCCGTCTTTCCCTCAAAGCCCATGCACATGCAGGGTCGGCTCTAGAACAAATCGAATGGAGGGGCAATCATTTACCAAGGGGGGGCACACACTGCCGTCAACAACCAACAAACAAACACCAACGCAACTTCAAAAACATGCTGTAAAGTCTATTGTCTTTCACACACATTGCAGGGGTGTATGTGCTATTTTATAGCGCACCATGACTTGTGCATGCATGCACTGTTGTGGCACAACCACCAACACAGAAACATATGGACATAGGCCACGATATAAAAAGTGTGCAAATGTATTTAGTATCCTATCCATGTGAACATGTTTTAGGTGGGGGTGGACCTAACCTCCTCTAGGAGGGTCCGGGGGCATGCTCCTCCGGGAACATTATTTTTAAAATATTGAAGTTAAATGCATCAATCTGGTGCACTTTGAGAGCAAAATGAAGAGATCTATGGATAGCCTACATCTCTCAGCATCCAAATGAAACAGAGCTGTACACAGATTTACTTTTTCTTTATGGATATTTTACTAATCACTCACCTTTTAAACTGTATTCTTGTGTTACTGTCCTATAGTATTTCATACCCGTTTTTCATTTATTCTCTTATTTTTTAATAACTATAATGATCATATAAAGGTGTTCCTCGCAAATACTTGTTTACATAAATGGTGACCAAACCGTTTGAGACCCACTGAGATAACTTACACTAAAGTGAACTATCTAAACACTGAGAGTCCTTACCTCACTGAGCTGACGTTATACGATCCTCTCAGTCTGACAGGAGAGAACTCTCCTCCACCTTGGTGTAGAAACAGCTCTTTATATCCGTTAGCATAGCTAGCTAACCAGATGCTAACAACAACATTCCACGTTACCGCTCGCGCACTCACAAAATACGCTCGTGCCACACACACACAGAGCCGAGCTTGAATGAAACACAGAGACCCAGAAGTAGGCTACTTGTACTGTACTGTATATCATATTATTTTTGATGGCTTTACTGTATAATCAGTGTAACAGATGAACAGATCGCCACCGGGCTTTCATCTAAACACACAGCCACGTAATGATAACAAAAAAAAAGTCGGGGATCATTGGTCAAGCAACACACCAATCAGAGAGCAGCAGTGAGCACAGCTCAGGCTGTGTTTTATATTTGTATTCTTTATTTCTGACGTATTTCACACAAAAAACATTTAGTGGAAACGTTTTTACTTATATGATTTTTTTTTTTAAAACGGCAAAGTGGCAAGGCTTGCCCACCCTGCGTTGGGGGGGCACAGTGACTCATTTGGGGGGGGCATGGCCCGCGAATGACCCCCCCATGACGCCGACCCTGTGCACATGGCATGCAGCAATAGCAGCCAGGTACACTCTGATCGTAGAGAAAGCTCTGTGTTTATCAATTAAGTCCTGTAGAAATGATAAAATCACCCCGACAGGACATTGAAAAGAGATGTGTCCTTTTTGAAGGCACCACTCCTCAAACACCCTCCACTTACAGTCATAGAGAGACCTGGTGGAGGAAGCTCTTGCACTCTGAATAGTGTTTATCACCTTCTGAGGGAGCCCCACTGTATTCAGATTGTACCACTCATGGGCCAGGCCCATAGTGCCAAGCGCTCTGGGTGTGGGTGAAAGATCGTCCCCCACGCCTGAGACAGTAGCTATGTCCCTGCGTAGTGGGAGCTGCCACGGCTGCCCGCACAGCAGCTGATATATCTCCGCCAGCCAGTACATTGCAGGCCAGTGCAGAGCTATTAGGATCAGTGTGTGGCGTTGTTCTCTCACTCTGGCCAGAGTTGGGGGTATCAGAGCCAGGGGTGGGAACGCATACAGAAGGACCGGAGGCCAAACGTGCGCGAGTGCGTCCACGCCTAACGGAGCGTCCACACAGCAGCGTGCATTGACGCTTGGCGGTGGGCGTGTCTGAAGCTTGGGGATTTTTTGCGAGCAACGCGACCAACAACCAATCACATGAATCTCCCGCCCCCGACATACAAAGCAATAGCAATGTTAAAACGAAGTAAACTGGATATAAAATCCCCAAACAGGCGAAAACCTACCAGTTCCCCCCACTGTCTCTGCCACCTCCCTCCAAGCCTCGCTCCTCCGGTTTGTATCCCGGTAGACAGTGCTTGAATTGGAATGAAAAAGGTGCCAGTACTCTAAAATCAGCAACTTTTTCAAGTCAATTTTATATATACAGCCCACAAACAAGAATTTGGCGACTATAATGCTGGTGGGTTTGTCTCTTTACTACTGTATATTTTAGAAAGGTTCACTGTACTTAACATTTTTTATGATAGGCAGCGGATATGGCTAAAGCTCAGTAAGGTCAATATTAACTGAAAATATAGCAATCAAAGTCTAGATCTTCTGCTGAAGACACATGAAGCAGAGACCTTTCAGGTGAGAGCCCCTCTGGTGGTGTTCAACATTAATGACAAGGAAACAAAGCTCTGGTCAGAAGCATTTTTTATAAAAAGCTTTAACAAAATTAAGTATTTCTGTACATTTTGAATGCAATCTAACTTTCCAACTCAGAAAACGAAAAACGAAAAAGTGCCAAAAGTCTTCTCACATGGCTGAGCTGCTTTGCAATATACTTCACCACTGAAGAATACAAATATGTATAAAGTAAACTATGATGCAATCTAACTTTCCAACTCAGAAAAATGATAAAGAGCATGAACAAAGAACATGTAAAAACAAATGCAAAATTTGCACAATCTAAAATGAGAAACTGTAACTGCAAGTAACAAAGTCTGAGCCATGGTAAAGAGTTCCATTGAACACCAAGCTGATCAGATAACTCCCTGGTTGGTCTGAAGTCCTTCTATCTCCAGGATCTGTACAAATCGGCACATTATGCCAAAAGTCTTCTCACTGGGTGAGCTGCTTTGCAATATACTTCACATTGTTAGAAAAGGCTCCAGAAGGCCTTGGGGACATCAGTATCAGGGGCTGGAGCTGGACAGGCTCTTTCATCAGCACTTCTCCTTCCCTTTGCCAGCCAGGACCTCACATACTGTTCCGGATTGAACTGTCCTAGTGATGGTCCATTACATTTAATGAAAACCAGGCTGGACAGTCGGCTGACAGAGAGAGCATTCCTTTTTGCAGTAAGGATATCGTTCATGCAGCTGAATGCCCGCTCACACTCACTAGTGGAGACAGCGATGGTTCGGACTGCTTTCAGTAGAGGCTCCATGGCAGCAGGTGTACGGGATGCCCTGGTTTCCTTGTATTCGCGAAAGCCCTGAACAGTCTCTCTTCTGTCCACTTTCAGCACTTCGCACAAACGTAGCACCTCTACGTCCCCATACTGTACGTCTAACTCCTCTTCAGGCCAACTTCCAGGATGGATAACTTTCATGTCCTGGATTAGCTGATTGTCCCGGGCCTCCCGGCCATGTAATGGGATTTCTCTTGTGCTGACATGAGAGGAGGTTGTGGAAGTCATTCTGTGTCTCAGATTCTCTACCATACTGCGGAAAAACTGACCTGCATGAATCTGTACAAGCCTGCCATTCTCACGCAGGGCAACACCCTTGAAGGACTTCTCAGCTAGAGCTGTATGAACTGTAGTCATGTGTGGGCCAGGCATGGTGACCATGGATTCAAAAACTCGTATTTCTCGAGTTAAGAGCCTATCTGCTGTAGGCAGTGTCATCTCTCTTTTTTGGAGTTGCCGAGAGAGGTCGCTGAGCTCTGTGAGCGCATCGTACGTCAGTCCCAGATTGCTGACAAACGTTGCAGATGTGAGCACATCATCCAGGCCCTTGTACTTTGCTCTGTCTCTGGAATCCCTGCTCGTGTCGTTTGCAGCATTTGTGAAGTGATCATGAAGCACTCGGTAGTTTTCCCAGACTGCTCTGACGCTCCTTTCACTTGAAGCCACCCAGCGGATGGACAAAACACGCCCTATCACCAGGAGACGCTGTCCGACTGCTTGCGCACACTGCGCTAACTGCCTCTGATTTTTGGGGGAGGCATGGAACAAGGAATAGAGTTTGTCAAAAAAGATCTGGAAATGATTGAGCCCTGAGACCTCCTTGACCACATCCCCAACTGCCAGCTCTAGACGATGATTGGAGCAGTGCCACACAAACAGGCTTGGGAATTTACTACACAACTGGGTAGCAACGCCTGTTCTCTTCCCTAGCATGACTGAAGCCCCATCACATGCAAAAGAAACGAAACACTGACCTAAAAAGTCCTCGTTAAAATCTCTTCCAAGACACTCCATTAACGCCTTTGTGATGTCATCAGCCGTTGTTCCATCCAACTCGATCAGCTCCCAAAAAAACGTTTCGGGCTCAGCATCAGCTAATGCTGAGCGTAGACACACAACAAGCACCGTTTTACCACTAATAGTGGTAGATTCATCGACCAAAACACAGAGTTTTCTTTGGTTTTCTGTAATGTCTTTTGCCATTTTTTTCTTCAGCTCATGAGCTATGTGGTCGATGATTTCGCCACAGGTTTTATTGGAGTGCAAAACCCTGCCCACGTTCAGCCCATTCAGTTTCTGTACATTCAAATCAATTGGCATGTCTGTGAATGGCCGGCTATGTTTGCCAATTTTATATGCCGTTCGAAAAACTCTGATAGTGGTGTCTAATTCAGATTTATGCATAGACTGCACTTGATGTTGAATAGTTTCACGTGAAGCAGATGTAAGGATGTCAGCAGCTTTTACATGGGCTTGTGATTCTTTATGTTCTTTGATTTTTTTTCTCAGGCTAGCTTGTTGTTTGCCCTTGTCAACACCGAAATGAGACACTGCACACTCACCCCATTCAGTTGACAGTTTCAGTCCTTGTCCAGTGTGTATTCCCAAAGATTTGACATCTCTGCATATCCGACATCCTAGCTTCTTATCTTTAAGAAGGAGCCATGCATTGGTCTTGCAAAAATATTGCACCTGGTCCGTTGTCCAGCAGTCAGGTGCATCGCTTTGCCCGGTGTTGGTGGTGGCAGTTGCGCCAGCAGCAGCTAACGTTAGAGGCTCTGGAGGAGGCGGCGGAGCTAGTGCTAATGCTAATGCACTAGAACTTGAAGCAGGAGGATCAACCAAAGAAAGCTCCCTATCAGACACAATTTCCAACACAGGCACAGCATTCTCTGTATTTGAAGTTTCTTCCGGCGACAACCGCTGTCTTTTTGCACTTTTATTAATCCACGCTAACATTTTAGAAATGCTAATTTGTGACGTGACTTGCTTTCCTTCTCTCGGGGGCGTGCCTGCTCTGTTCTATCACTCTACATAGCCACCCACTGGGTGGGAGTTGCACTGCATAAACACAACACACGTGCATCTAGGTATGTAAATTGTAAAGCATTAAAACATGGTTTTACTAACAGTTTTCAGTATGTTGTTACTTCGGCATTATTATTATTATTATTATTTTGAAACGTGTATTACTATTAAATCACGGTCAAATAGGTTAATTTTGACATAGTCGTTTCCACCACAGTATTTACATGGAGAAGATAAGCCCCGCCCCCTCTCCAGCACGTTCTGTTTGAATGACAGGAGTAAACAGCTGACAGCCGCTGTGAAACTCCAGCGGTTAGAGCGATGAGAATGTCCGTTCGGCACCTCATGACGCATCTACTGAGTACCGGGCGGCTGTATATATATATATATATATGGATGTATAATAAGAACGGCGGGAGAGTGTTGAGTACTGGCACGGTGCATGAGTACCGGAGTACCGCCAGCATGCCGGTACTGAGCAAGAAGTGCCGGTACTCCATGGGTCAGAACCAGAAGTGCCGGTACTGCGTACCGGTGAGTACCGGCCCAATTCCAGCACTGCCGGTAGATGAACAGAGACTGATCATACAGCAGCGGGTGATTCACTACTGCTATAATGAATTTTCCATCCATTTTTTGGAATATGAGGAAATGACCTGCGTAGTCTCTCCCAGCATACAAGCGGTTTGATTGGCTAGCGCTTGTACTGGCAGATTTGCATAAACGGGATTTCTTTGGCTGACGCTTCTGCCGAGGCGTCAAAAGTTGAACATTGCTCAACTTTTGAAGCGAGCAACGCCAGCAACGCTCCACGTCATTTCCCAAAATGCAGTTCGGCTAAAAGTGACGTCACCCCATTCAAATGAATGGGAAGGAGCGTTGGAAGCTTCAACCCACGCCGCTGTGTGGACGGGCCGTTACGGTGCGTTTAAATCGCGCATTGAAAAGAACAACACATCCTCACTCCCAGGTCGGCCTATGTTGACGTTATGTCAAGTTCCCTGTCGGCTTTTTCCAACGCAAGGGGGGGGGCCTTAGCGTCCATTTTCAACGCAAGGGGGGGGGGCCCTTAGCGTCCATTGTCAGCTTTCCGGGATGTCCATATGCTTCTATAGACGCTCATGGAAGCACGGCATTCGTTTGTGTCGGCTGCCCTTAAAGGCAATGTGAGCGTCCATTCTCATTGGATAACGGAGAATTGTACACCCGGAAGTAAGTATTCCCCTTACTGTCGATTGATTTTACAGTGATATCTGCACTACTCATCGACTAAAAAACACCAGATTATCCTTGTTAATTACACAACATTGATTGGTTTAAATTGTGTGCAATGCTTTTGTATTTTTCCCCTTCGATTCGGAGAAACAAATGTTTTTTCTGAGTAAAGGATGGCAGAAGACACTACACTACCCAGAATCCCCAGCTATCGTTTGGACTACACCATGTGCTCTGTTTGACAAACCCCGTGATAGTCCTCAAGCTCTGTGATTGGAGAGTGTGCTCCGAGGGTTACGCCGAGCCTCGAACAGCACTTGAAATGGGATGGAACCACGCAGACTGTCCAAAACTGGATTTGAACGGGTCCACCGCGTCCCCCCTCCCCCACCCTGTCCCCAGAACTACAAAAGCTGGCTATTCTGTTTCGGAACATGTTCTGTATCTATGGCACGTCTCTACTGGGAGTTGTAGTTTTAAAAGACGTTTTCGTATTTCCCATAATAAGAAGTTGCCAGTATTAAACTGTGTACATCCCTGGAGGTTTAGGGGATAGGAAACACTCACATTTAAAACATATAATTAATAAATGGGTGAAAATTGCTTGTGCCCATAATGGGCAGCATTAATATATATATACACACATGCCAGCTAAGGTCAGAAGAGCTTTATTTAACAGCTGGTCTTATGTTTGTGACCCCTGTTGTTAATTGATAACATTACATTACATTACATTAATTGATAAGCCTGAAACATGCACTTGTTAAGGTTCAGAGGCACATTTTGCAAATATGGCAGTATAGCCATCGATCAGCTTAAGATAAGATATACTTTATTGATCTCAAGTTGGAACATTTGCGTTACATCAGCATGTGTAACAGTTAAATATGCAGTGGTGTTTATTTGTAAATAATTTAGTATAATCACACAAATTCTGTGTTTTATATTCAACAATTCTGTGTTCTTTATTTATTGATTGTTCAATACCTGACAAGGTCGGAGATGAAATATCTACATACATCTTATAAGAGTATAATACATTATGTATAATATCAGTTAAAATAAGTGCTTCAACATAGTTAACATTGCTCGAGGTACGCACAAATATTGATAGATGTCTTGTAATGCACTATTGAGGAACCTGCGACCCAAGTTTTTTATTCAATGCATAACTACACCATAGTTGTGTAGGCCTATATGATATGTCAATAAACCTTAGAAAATCTTGAAATCTTGAAAGGGATGTGCAAAATAGTCATTATATACAGTCTTTAATGGACTATTAGTAGAGAATAACGAGTAATTAATATACTTTATAGGGATCCTATTAATATCTAATGATAAAAATAATGAAATTCAATAACATGCTTTAACCACTAGGTGTCCCTTTATATCAGCTGTGCACCTTTATGGTGTAAATACAGCCTATCTACCAATTGGATCAAATATAAAAGTCAGCCGAATTAGTGTTGATACTGCAAGGAGACGTATTGTGTGAAAATAAATGTAAGATGTTGTTTAATGGCTGATATATTTATGATCCACGTCACGTTTTCAGTTCCTCATGTTTGTCTAGAAGTCTTCTCATCAGGGCTCTATAAATACAGAACTACGGCAGATATGTAATATTTAATGCAGCCGAACCGTGTATTACAATGCCGTTATGTGATGACTTCCAAAGAGAAAAGCAAGCACACTCGGAATAAAGTATTATTGTATTTTTTTTCAATGTTTTCGGTCTGTTTCCGTTATTTGTTCATGACGATGTGCTGTGAGATGTGAGACTGGAATTGCACAGGGGAAAATAACGTAAGCTATCTTTAGATGCGGATTTTGTTAAACTAATATGTTTTCGCTGTGGACCAACACTATACATTGACGGGGAAGGGGGTAGCAATAAAGATAACACCATTAAATAGTTAAACAACATAACAGAAATAATATCGATAGCAGCGTCCCTAGCAACCACCTTGGTAACAATGAAAACATTATGGACGCAATTTCCTGAAGTAATCTTCGTAATAACTAGCAAACTAAAGATCATGTACATCCACTGCACACATAATCTGAAATAACAACTCATATTTCTCGCATCAAATGACATCAAAACGCATTTTAATGGCCAAACTAACTTTAAAATAGGCATTTTCCATCGAGAATAAAACGAAGTTCGGCCATGTTTTTTTTTTCTTCAGGGAGAAATTTGAAGATCACGTGACGTCAAACAGAGCACATGGTGTAGTCCAAACGATAGCTGGGGATTCTGGGTAGTGTAGTGTCTTCTGCCATCCTTTACTCCGAAAACATATTTGTTTCTCCGAATCGAAGGGGAAAAATACAAAAGCATTGCACACAATTTAAACCAATCAATGTTGTGTAATTAACAAGGATAATCTGGTGTTTTTTAGTCGATGAGTAGTGCAGATATCACTGTAAAATCAATCGACAGTAAGGGGAATACTTACTTCCGGGTGTACAATTCTCCGTTATTCAATGAGAATGGACGCTCACATTGCCTTTAAGGGCAGCCGACACAAACGAATGCCGTGCTTCCATGAGCGTCTATAGAAGCATATGGACATCCCGGAAAGCTGAAAATGGACGCTAAGGGGCCCCCCCTTGCGTTGAAAATGGACGCTAAGGCCCCCCCCCTTGCGTTGGAAAAAGCCGACAGGGGACTTGACATAACGTCAACATAGGCCGACCTGGGAGTGAGGATGTGTTGAAAAGAACAGCTGACATTGAGCATTTTCTTTTGATGCGAACAGATCTACCGCGGCTCGGCCGTAACGCACCCACAGCTGACTCACAATTATTGGATGTAGAGTCCAGTCTGGATATAGTGGTGCACCTCTGGACAGCAGATCTGCCCCGAGGTTCATCACTCCTGGTACGTGCGTCGCTCTCAGAGAGAGGAGACGTCCGCAGCTCCATAAGATCAGTTTGCGTGCCAGCATGTGTAACTGGAGAGAACGCAAACCCCCTTGGCGGTTTATATACGATATTGTGGTCGTGTTGTCTTGATGATGTCCTCTGAGAAAAGGCAGAAAGCGTTTTAGGGTGAGGAACACCGCTAAAAGCTCCAGATAATTTATGTGTGACCGTTGGAGGTCTCTGCTCCAGAGACCCCTCACAGGTCGACCTTCGTATATACCCCCCCAGCCCGTCAGACATACGTCTGTGGTGACCACCTTCCGCGATAGGACAGCACCCATAGTGTCGGAGTTTTGAGGTTTTTACAACCCAACTCGTCTCCGCATGTCGTTTTGGCGAGTCCTGCTTAAAATCATAACAGGAAGGAAATCAGAGAACACCAGGATACCAGTTTAAACAATAATCTGTTTTAATTATAAAAGGTAATAATGCAATGCAATATAATACATTACAATACAATATAATACAATACAATTATACTGTAATGTAAGGAGTACTCCTGCCCTTGTTCGCGTGCTGCGTAGATCCTTTGGTCCTGGCAGCCCGAGAAGAGAGAGTGAACGCCAGGACTCAACAGGAGATATACAAGAATAAACAGGAGGGGTTAGGTCAGCTGGTCATCTTTTCAGGTCATCTCATTGGGAGATGCAAAAGATGCTGTGTCACAGTGAATCAGCGCGTGCCAGCAGAGAACAAAACAGGCTCACTTTGCAACAAAACACATCTTATCATATAGCTTATCACACAAGTCATATGTGTTTCTTTATGAAAGCCATACTTGTTGGAAATGTAACAGTCATCATCTCATGACCTCCTCAAGACCAGCTATCCAACAAAGCTTAACTGTCTTCATACCTCCAGGCCATCTCTGAACTTCCATCCACCCGAAGTCAGCTTACCCAGAATCAGAAGGACCATTGTCTCTCTTAACTGTGTGACTCAATTCTCCTGCTCTTTTAGGAGTCTTGAAATGAACGCACATACATTTCTCTCACAAACTAACACTTAACATCCCATAGCCTATATCAGGTGACATAAAAATGAATACACCAGAATTACGCTGTATCAAACTTTTTGCCATAATACTTTACATCAATTTCCACAATTCCCCCTTTTTATCTCTTTCTCCAGAGATAAACTTAAACAAGGCATTTTGAAACATACCCACTGTCATTATTTTCTACTGTGTCCGTCCCCCAAACATTGTATAAATCCATCCGAAGCTGAGACCCAAAGTACTTGAAATCTTTGGGAAAAGAACACCACTTTCCATGGCAGTGAAGGAACCATGCCCTCTAGCAGCTGAGTGCTAGAATCATCAGCCCCCCCCCCCCCCTCGGAGGAATAGCCCACAAGGACAGCTGATAGGGAGGGGGAGATGCGGCTTTCCCTTCACAGGTGGAACTGATCAGAGAGAAGTAGACTCCTCTGCTGCCTCGACAAGTCCCCTGTGCCGTCCTGGCTTGCCGTGTATTTGTCCCCCCGATCCGCTGACGGCAGCTTCTGGGCTGCCTGCTAGAGAGATGTCTTCCTCCTCCTCCGGCCCGCTGATGGTGGCTTCCGGGTCGATGCTGGAGAGATGTCTTCCCGATCCCCCTTCTCCGGCCCGCTGATGATGCCTCCCGGGTCGACTGCTGGAGAGATGTCCTCCCGATCCTCCTTCTCCGGTCCGCCGATGACAGCTTCCAAGTCGACATCCTTGACGAGAGCCAGATCCGTCCTGATGTCGTCCCCTGGTCCTAGTAGGTGGTTTCCCCGCCGCACACTGGCTCCCGTGGTACGAGCTGTCCCCCTTTTCTCCTAGGCAGACGGCATGAGAGATCCGCTGGGTCACTCGGTCGGGGCCGGAGAGCCTGGGGTTGAGCCACTTTGGCCTGATGACCTTCAGTCAGACGAACTCCGCTGTGTCGGCTTCCTGGGTCCCCCTTTTTTGCGCCAGCAACCTGTGTGGAGAAATCTGATACAAATCCCTCAAGCCTACGCTCAGGGCTCCGGGGCCCTCAGCTGTTTGACCCACCACTGCGTAGGCCGCTTGGAGCCTGTTGATGGGGTGTCTTAAAACAACAGACGTCTGTGAACAGGTTTTCTAAATTAATTGTAGACCTCCTATCTGCCAGTGCAGCTTCAGAATCTTAATACTTGGACTGTGGCAACTAAATAAGAACCCCAACATCTTTAGGTAAACTAAATAACATATTTCAATAGCTCTGAATTTCTGACAAGCAACTGTGTTTATTTTTAAATGAAATCCTTGAGATCCCATTTAAAATCTAAATATAATATGAACTGCTAATGTTTCTGGTAAAGAAACACATTAATGTTATGGATTCAAAAACAACCAAAACCATGATACTGACAAAGTGAATGATTTCCTGGTGATACTGCGTTTACCTGTCAGTGCTTAGATATTATCCCGCTGAAAAAATGAATACAGAATTCCAACAAACTGTCATCAAATGTCTTTCTATTGTGAATTTAGATGAAATGTATATCCCCATAATGACCTAAACAATAAAGTCTATGGCTTTTACTTCTTTACCAGGCTTGTTACATGATGTTGTCTAAATTAAATTCTGTCTCATTACATTACTATGTTTTAGCTTTAACTGTAATATGTTCTTTCTACATTTCAAACCTCAGTTACTTTAATATCTGTTGAAACATTACTCACAGGTCAACTTCTTCAGTATTCCATTCTGGAATTACATCTCACAGTAGCCCCTTGGCCACTGATTCTGCATCTGTGTTACCTGTTATAACTCAATCAATATTAGAGACATGTCAACATTCACCAAACAGTATCTTATCCTCAGATATGGAGCAGGTCAATTCTAAAACTGTCAATCAATGGTCAGATTGAACAATCGAGTTGGGGCAGCAGTACACTCCCCCTTTTTACACATGACTCATGTGTAACCAAAATCCTGTATGGGAAGAAAACCTTCAGGTAATAATGGATTATAAGAAAATACCAAACATTTTTTCCAAATGTACATCCATCATTTCCACAGTAAACACTGAAATGAAGTGTTTCTCTCCATCCTTCAGTCCTAAAAGAAACAGAATGTTCATGTTTTAGTTTGAGTTTCACATTCTGCAAACTGCCACCTCCTGTGGGACTGCACAAGTGCGGTTTTCCAATTCTGTGGAATTTTATTGAGCCCCAGAAAAATGTGTTAGTCCAACAACATGCTTGATTAGTCATTGTTTTAAATTATGCAGTTGCACTGATCACATGCAGACATACACTCACATTCACACTCACACTGTCAGGTTGTAAAGTCAAGTTTGGTCAGGTTCACCCCAGAGTCAGTCATTGACAGTGCCTTCTCAAGTTACACTGTCGGTCAGGGTCAAAGGTCAGTTGGTCTCAGTCTTTTTGGCCATGTGTCGTGCTCTGCAGAGACTTTGACATTTCAGCATAGGCCAGTATCCTTTGTCTACAAAAATATGTATATATGGAGCGCCATCATTTATTAATTCACAATTACAACTATAATTTTCCAGATATCTATCTTTTCATTGGGACAGATGTTTCCCACATTCCCTGAAAAGTGTTAGCCAAAAAATGTCACTTCCTTATTGTACTACTACTGCAGTTTATTAACCCCTAATCTATATTAAAATGTCTGATAGATCTATTTCAGAAACGTGTGCATATAATTATTATCTTGAGTCATTACTAGGACCTGTAAAGCTCTGCTATGTATTTCATAACTCATATTCATTTATCTTCAAATCTGGTCCACTTAAAAAACAATGTTAACCTCTTTAACAGTGCGTGGAACCTTGGGTGTCCGAATATGTAACAATCACTCCTTCCTTTATCAAGGATTTTAAAAACAGAAGTCATTTCATCAATGGTTTGTAGCTAAATTTAGGAATTATCACTTATGGTAGGTATGTTTTTACTTTTTAACATCTCTAAATGTCAGTTAATTACTAACTAAATTAATGTCCATTAGGAGGTGGTGACGCTAGTCTTCCAAACTCATAATCTGGTGCCGTGCGCTTCCTGTGAAGCTGCAAGTAAGATTTTAAAAACCACTGCAGGGTGGGTCGAGTGACCCCTCCTCCCTATTGGTCGTCAATAATATGCACCATTACAATGGGTGATTGAAGGCCCCACATTATTTCCAATTTCAGCATCAGCCTTCTTTACTCTAAAATTACTTTTTAAATAGGAATATTTAGAAATGGAACAAGTATTCAATCTTCAGAAAAGTTCTTAACGACTTCCGGTGAGGCACGAGGCTGATGGCAGCAAGATACTGAGCGCTGAACAAAATCCCCCCTTTTTTCCTATTTATTGCAACTCATAGACAGTAATAACACACATTTGAGAAAAGAAATGTCTCCAGCAAAGAAGGAAAAGACTCCGACTAAAAAACAAGAATCTAACAGACAAGCTAGCGATTCACCCACCGATATAGCTATGCTAATCAAGCAAGCTATCGCGGATGAGATGGAAACTCTGCAGGGAACAATAGCAGACATGCTAAAGGGTGCGATTGAGAAGGCTCTCAATCCTATAGAGAAGCACTTGGTCGAAAACGGCAACATCCTCCGGTCATTAAAAGAACAAGCTGATGGTCACGCAAAAAAGTTTGACAACGTTTTCAATAAGATTGAGAGCATTCAGGTTGCCGTGCGCAAGAATGAGAAGGAAACTAGCACGTGTATCATGGAGGTGACAAAGATGCGAAGGAAGCTCAATGAATTGGAGGACAGGTCCAGAATGAACAATGTAAGGATTGTCAACTTACCAACAGGTGTTGAGGGCGATGATCCCAGGGGTTACCTTCAAAAGATGCTGCCTATCTGGATACCTTCAATCAAGAGCCCCAACAATAATCCACTGGAAATCGATAGGGCACATCGTATTTTCTCCAACAACACCTCAAGATCGCGGACCATGGTTCTCAAACTACTACGCTATACCGACAGACAGGCCATTCTTGAAGGCGCGAGGAAAGCTAGACCGACTCTCCAAGACGGGACACAGCTGTTGTTCTTCGCCGATTACAGCCCCGGTACGACACAGGAGCGACAGGAATACAAGGAGATCCGCACTAAACTTCGACAGAAGGGGATCGACTCGTTCATCATATACCCGGCCATTCTGAAAGTGAACAACAAGGGCACGAGGATGTCATTTAACTCTGCAGAAGAGGCGAGAGAAGCCCTTAAATCAACGGTGGACATGCGAGAAGATCTTGGACATTGAATACGCTACCTGTGCCAACGGAGGAGATGGATCTGCAATAAGGACAGAGAAAGTCTGGCACCTATGGGCAGGTAGACGATATGTAGGTGATGTTCTATGCTTATTTTATATTGGACAATGTTCGTTAAGCCTCGATACTTGAATATGTTGAAATAGGGGCCAGTTTATTTTCAAATTATTGCAGATAAGAGTTCTAATGTTATTGTTTAATTGCCATGTTTATATGGTGTTAAGGTAATATTCCGCCCATACTATATACTTTAAATTCGAGTTATATGCGGCATACATAATGTACATTATAACGGAATAGGCTTGGGAAGCTGGAGGCGTGTTTTGAAAACGTTTTCATGCATCCACTGTTTACATTCATGGGCGTGTGATATGTATGACGTCATCGGCAGGCAACGGTCTGTATATGGGCTATACCATTTCATTAGAACGAGAGGGGGATGGTTGTAATGATACAGGTTGATCGGTTTAAAAGGGGTTTTCTATTTCTCAGTTTTACTGTTTGTGAGATCTGCTATGCTTTATCTTTATGCAAGGGGGGGGGGAACAATCAGTGTTCAGTGTTAGACGTAGCTAAGTGACGCTCACAGATGTTACCAAGAAGAGGGTCGAATGGGGGGGGAAAGGGGAGGGTTGTAACTCAGGGATCCACCACCAACTCACAACAGGTCCAGGGAATAAATACACATACAGATAAATTGGAACATTTGAATATTGTATCATTTAATGTAAGAGGACTTAACTCTCCGTATAAACGTTCAAAAATCTTAGATTTCTTGCGCAGAAAGAAGATAGATGTTGCAATGTTTCAGGAGACACACCTTAAACCTAATGACACTTCAAGGGTTCAAAACAGATTCTATAAACCTATTGTGGCATCAACTGATGGCACTCGCACTAAAGGAGCTATGATACTTATGAGGCGTAACATAAATGTATCAATTGAAAGGATTGGCTCTGACAATAAAGGACGTCTAGCCTATTGCTGCACATCTATTCAAGGTAAAAAAGTGGCTTTTGTTAGCATATATGCCCCGACAGTATTTGAAGCTGATTTTTTTCCCTCAGTTACTTCACAGTTACTGAAGTTAAATGACTACCGATTATATGTTGGGTCGGACATGAATGCTTTTGTAAACAATAACCTTGACAAATCTGCTGCAACTCTATCAAGTTCTCAAGAATCTGCTTCCAAATCTCTTTATAACAGACTTAAACTTAATTGATGTGTGGAGGGTGCATAATCCATCTGCGAGAGACTATACATTTTTTTCCACGAGACATAAAACCTTCTCTCGAATAGACTACATTCTTATATCTTCTGGGCTGATGCCTTCAATACAGTCAATTGAGTTCCTACCCAGACATCTCTCGGATCACAACCCAATTTTAGCTAATTTTAACTATGGAAATATAAAAAATGGGGCTACTAGATGGAGGTTCAACACAACCCTTTTAAAGAACAACACATTTATATCGCAATTGAGATCAAAACTGACCGAATTTATAATCTTGAATAAGAATAGCGTCACAGATGTGACGGTGGTCTGGGCCACCATCAAGGGTTTTATACGAAATAATGCTATACGGTTCAGTTCCCACCTACATAAAAGCCGACTGCAAAATATTTCTCACCTAGAAGAAAAATGTAATATGTTGGAAAAAGTCCTAAAAGAGAGATACACAACAACAATAGAAAGTGAGCTCAAAACAAAGCAAGCAGAACTTAACGACCTGTTAAGACACAGGGCAGAATATATGATCCATATAACCAAACACAAGTATTATGCAGAAGGCAGCAGACCAAGCCACCTTTTGGCATTAACTTTAAAACAACAAGAGGCTAAAAGGACCATACCAGAAATCAGATGTAATAAACGCGGAACAGTATCTTCTACAGAGGAGATAAATGAAACATTTAAAAATTACTTTAAAGAACTGTATTCAAGTAGCTCAGTCCCTTCTGACGAAGACTTCGCCACATTTTTTAGCGGGTTAGGCCTCCCTACATTATCATTAGATGACACCAAAACACTGGAGTCACCTATCACGCTGGAGGAGCTATATAAAGCTGTCAAAGCTACAAATAAGGGCCGTACGCCAGGTATAGATGGCATACCTGTGGAACTCTATTTAACATTTTGGGATATTATTGGACCGGTATGGTTAGAAACACTTAATTATGCTACCAATAAGGGTATGTTCCACAAAGACTTAAATACGGCTCTGATTACGGTTATACCAAAACCTGGGAAGGACCCCTTTGAATGTTCTAACTATCGCCCAATATCACTGATAAATGCTGACCTCAAAAATTTTTCCAAGGTCTTAGCTATTAGACTTGAGACGGTGGTTGGGAAATTAATAAGCCCCGATCAAACAGGCTTTATTAAAGGGCGGCTCGCATCTGATAATATCCGCAGACTCCTGCACATTCTTGGCGCAACACATACAATTCCACCTGCCTGTGGCCTTTTGTTTTTAGATGCTGAAAAGGCGTTTGATCGCGTGGAATGGCCATATCTATGGAGGGTTCTGAAAGAATTTAAATTTGGAGATACATTTATTAACATGATTCAAACATTGTATGCGAATCCTACAGCTCGAGTATGCGTGGGAGGAAGCTTCTCCGACTTATTTGACATAAAACGGGGTACAAGGCAAGGAGACCCTCTGTCTCCTTTAATTTTCAATTTATCGATCGAACCACTGGCACAATTCATTAGGAATTGTCCTCAGATTTCCCCCATCACAATAGGTGGAACGTCACATTCTATATCACTATATGCAGACGATACATTAGTCTGTATGGCAGATGTTCAGCGAACCCTCCCCTGTGTCTTGGAAGTAGTGGAGCAGTTTGGGCAGCTTTCGGGATACAAGATTAACCTATCAAAATCAACACTGATGCTTCTTAACATAGGCCAAAGTGAAGTGTCCCTCCCACCCCAAATCAATGTTTCAAATGAGGTCCTCTATTTAGGTATTAAGGTTAGTACTTCCTTATCATCTATAGCTAAAACAAATTACTCTTTAGTTTTGAAGAAAATAGAAGAAGATATTACAAGATGGAAACACCTTCCAGCATCAGTCCCAGCCCGTTTATCGGTTGTTAAAATGAACATATTGCCCCGCATAAATTTCGTAAGCTCAATGATCCCCCTAGCACCTCCAACAGGATACTGGCAAAAACTAGATTCTTTACTTCGATGCTACATCTGGAATGGTAAACGACCCAGTATAAAATGGTCAGCTCTTCAGTATAGAAAATCAGATGGGGGATTGGCATGCCCAAATTTTAAACTATATCATTGGGCATTCATATTAAGATCTCTCAGCTATTGGGTAGATGAAGATAAAATGTCATCTTGGAAGAATATGGAACAAGATTTAATAGCGCCGATAAGATTAAGGGACTTTCTCCTTTCAGGTATATCTACCAAAAAATGTGATTTACTGTACGGTCCAATTTTAACTTATATGATTAAAGTGTTCAGAGCAGCAGGGAAATTCCTAAACTTTAAGAGTGTGTGGTGTAGGTCATCTCCATTATGGAACAATCATAACCTATTGACTGGGGGAAAACCATTTAACAACAAAGCTTGGGAGGATAAAGGTATTAAAACTCTTCAGGACATTAATGGGGAAAATTGTATTCATGACTTTCAAAAACTGGTCTCTCAATATAATATTGATCAACACTCTCTCTTCTTTTACTTTAGAATAAGGTCTGCCTGTAAAGCCTATGGGGTCCCCTGGGGGTCAGATTTGAAAGAACTTCCTATTCTGAGTTGGGTGCAAAGTGCTCCCAAAAAAATAGTTTTGTTTATCTATAATAATCTTAACTCCCAGAACTATATTCCTACATCAGGCATGAGAGCATGGGACAGGGAAATATCTACTTTAGGACAAGAATTGGATTGGGATGCAATTTGGGCTAATGTTACGGGTGCTTCAAAAAACCCAAACCATCAGTATATACATCTGAAATTTTGTCATAGAGCATATCTAACACCAATAATTAGACACAGAATTGGATTGGTACCTGACCCGTATTGTTCATTTTGTCACCAGGGAACCATTGGCTCTTTCTTACATGTTGTATGGGAGTGTCCAGGAGTATTGCACTTTTGGGGGAAGGTTATTAGTACCCTTACAGATTTAATAGGGTTGAGATTACCAATGGAACCTGCTGTACATCTTCTAAATGATGAATCTCACCTTTCCCTTACGGGGAAAACTCGCAAAATCTGGCTAACAGGCTTGACTGCAGCTAAAAAGATTATAGTCCAACGTTGGAAACCTCCTCACGATATTTCAAGTTCTCACTGGCTTCAGAGTTTTTTGAACATTTCTTACCTTGAACTGTCCTCTGCGAGAATCAACGATGCAAAACCTGATACAATTTTAATGTGGAGAGATCTGATATCTAACTTAAAGGAGCTCCTGACCAAATAAGAATGCTATCCCTGAGGGGATATTTTTGCCCCGGTGGTTGGTGGTGGAGGGGGAGGGTGGGTGGGCGATGGAGTGGTTGGGGGGTGGGCTATGGAGTGGGTGGGTAGCTGGGTGGGATGTAGGATAGAGGGATGGGATTGAATTAATCCAAAATGTTGTGCAACCTGAATTGTCTTCTGTACTGTGTTGTAAATTGAAGATGTTGCAATAAAAAATGTATGATAAAAAAAAAAGAAAAGTTCTTAACCAATGTCTATCTAGTGAATAGCCAACATATTTGAAAATGTCAGATGTATAAAAATAAGCCTAAATACTCCCTTACCATCAAAGTCCAAATCTAGACATAAGGTGAACAGTTTTGGTAATGGACAATTTAATCTAAAAACAAAACAAAATTGGACTTGTGTCCTTGTTATTTGTTCTTCAAAATACATTAGCAAATACCTTGTGAAGTATTCGCAACATAACTAACCCTCTCTAGGATATGAATTCCATTCATATTTTTACTCATAGTTAGTTTATATGTCAAGATTATTATGTGTGACCTAATAATCAGATGTGTTGTTTGCTAAACAAGGATATTAAACTTTAATCTTTTCAGTATTCCAGACCATCGTTTAAACAATCAGCCTCCCTTCTCAAACACTAAACCTATTGTTGTACACCACCCTCTGGAAAACTCTTGCACAGTTATGCTGTAAAATCATCGCATAATTTCTTCAGAGTCTGAACAATCTGAGACAAGCCCGGTCATAATGTGAACAGTCAGTGATGCGTTGTCTTCTGCAGCTGTAGTGAATTGGATCAATGAAACTCTTGTTTTGCACTGGGATGTCCTGAGGGGGAAGGAACCTCTGGATCAATGTGGTACAATCAGCAGACACACGTTGTCCTCTGCACAGCAGGAATCCCCAAAAACTGCAGTTCCTCTTCACACCACTGTTGCCTTGACAACGAGGCCCAAGCAAAATATCAAACCCTCCTCAGAGATGCGTTCTTTGCACAGTTCTTCTGTTTCTGTAGTGAGCAACTCTTCACCAACACACTGATTCAGAGTACAACCCAAAGGTGGCGCACATCTATCCAGTGCTGCTGTAATCACAGCAAATCAGCAACTGGAGAAAAACTCAATTTAAATCTCTCCCCCAAAGGGTTACAAAATAAAACGGCTGAGTGTCTATATGGTCAGGAATGCTGAAACATGTGAATGTTAAAACAAACCAATGGCAGTAGTCTACCCAGATTCTTTACTTCATTAAAAGTAGTAAAACCACATTGTAAAATATCTTTTGTCTAGTTGAAGTCCTGCTTCTAAAATTCCAGTCAGAAAAAATTAAATAAACTTCATCTTTAAAATCTTCTTTAATTTGAAACCAAAAAAGGTCTTCCTTCTCCACCATGATCCTATTTCTACCTCAAAGTCCAAACAAACTGATGATTTATCTTTAAAAACCATGAGGAATGACAGTTCTCATAAAACACTATTCTTCCTTACTTCAGTTCTAAATCAAATGAGCAAAACAGGAAAACCTCCTTAACCACTTGCTTATTCTGTTATTTTTCAAATTGTTTATCTAAGTTGTGTTACAAGCATGGTTAGATTTGTAACAGAATACAAAACCAACTGTATTTAGCGCTATATTTGAAAAACAAGTAATCTGATTACAGTTAATGAATATATATTTTTGAACACTTATTATCGGTGGAAAAGTTTCCTCACAAAATGTAATCTCCATTACTAAAGCTAAAACCTAAAGAAATCATCATGGAACAGTTTTTCTGTCCTTATCACTTAATTGTTTCAATACAAACTAAAAAGCGTTGTGAAAACTCCCACTCTTGAGAACATCTCAACACTTTATTCCATCTGAGCACGAATGTTTATGACACACACGCCATATTAATCCAAAACGGTCTTTAATGGTATCAATTGTGAACTTTCTTAATATGAATTGTAAATGCAACGTATGTTCTCTTTGGAACACAGATAGGACAGTAGCTGCTGAAACTGGTTAATAGCAGGTTTCTGTTAACCTAGATAAGCATGTTGTTCTTATATCTAGTAAATATATTTTTACTTCATGTTCACTCACAAAACAATATGACATTTTCCAGACTAGTAGTTAACTTTATATAAGTTTTACTCTCTCTGAACTCTTCCAAAACATCTACTTCTCCTGTCTGTCTCTCTCTCCCTGGGCCCTGCAGCTGCTCCTGCACAAGCTTCCCACATCAATCACCTCTCTGTGTTTAGCCAACAGTGTGAGATGGCTGGAGCAAACCTCGTTCGTGCAGCACCTCTGTCATGCTTAACTATGAACAGATTCCTCCTGTTTACTTTCTACTCTTTCTTCATAAACTTAAAAACACAATTAATGTCTACTAATGATATTACAAAAACTCCCTCTAATAATCGTTTCATCCATTGTGACATATTTACCCAAACTAAGTTTTTCAACACCTATATGTTTCCAGCATCGCATATTTCACACTAGGGCTGTGCGATTATGGCAAAAATCATAATCACGATTATTTGGGTCAATAATTGATATCACGATTATTTTTGACGATTATTCATTGACCATTTATTGAACTTTAAAACAAATAATATTTTACTAATAAACAAGAACAAATATGTTGGAGCGCACTTCCAAAACCATACTAAACATATATTATTAATATGATAAATAAAAATAAATTGGACCAAAATAAATTAAATCAAATATGATGCAGTGCACTGTCACAACCTACTGAAAACTCCTTAACATATAGCCAACATTTTGGTAAAACATATTCAACATATTCCACTCAGGCTGGCCAACCGTCATGGTCCAGAAGTAACAGGAAATAAATGTTGAACTACAATTTAAGACCAAATAAAAAAAATGTAGGCCGCCATGGCAAATGCTGGTAGGGCTGCTCGTGTCATCTCTTAAAGATTTTTTGCAAGAAACAACAGCCTGTTTACATGGTCTGGTTTCAGAGATGAGCGCAGGCACGGGACGATATTGCCATCTGTACTGAAGACCCTCAGCCACGCTCCGACACATGTGACGCCGGCCAATCACAAAGCTTTGATGCGTTCAAGTGCATTATTCTGGCACAGGAAGATTATGTTACAGGACATTAACGATAAAACAGAATATTGTTGTCGTGATCGACTGGTTGGGCAACCCTGGGCTAGACCATAGGTATGTTGTGGTAGCAAAGTAGTCAGCTGAAGCCACATCTCTCAACTTCCCCACGGCATTTGTCATATAGTGCAGGCAGCGCAGACCTGCTGAAATAATACCGAGACGGCATCGCGTAACGCTTGTCCAACGTGTTGACAAGTTGCTTAAAGCCCTGGTTGCTAACAGTGCTAACTGGGCACATATCTTTAGCGATGTGAAATGTAATGGCAAAGTACTTGCAAATAGTGGAAATAGTTTTACCCTTCTTTTTAACGAGTTGCTGCTCTTGTTCTGACATCTTCGCTCTCGCTGAACACTCACAACACATGTCACTCCCACGTGGCCGAGTGGGCTTTTAGGGAGGGGCGAAAGCGCACCCAGCAAAATAATCGTATTTTGTCAATTATGCTGTTTTCATAATCGTCGCAAGCCATAATCGTAATCGCGATTAAAATACGATTAATTGCACAGCCCTATTTCACACTATGAAAGAACCTCCCTGTACTTAAAAATCCCATTGCTTGGTTAGAACAATAGTAAGCCTGCAGAGCACACTAATCAGATCACAGCAATGTAATTTGACCCAAGTGTAGGACTATGTCGTTCTAAATTTTTTTAGCAAACACCAAACTCCAACTACAACATTTATAGATAAATTGATTTAGCAAAATAAAATGTTATGTAATTCAAAATGTGACAAAAGAACAATGATTTGTCTTACACAAGATTGTGGTCTAACAGAATGACTCTTGACCTCATAAGGTCAAATGACTTGAACATGTGGCCTGAAGAACAAAAGGACCTCTTACTCATTAACCCAATGGACTCTCAGAGATGAGATCTAGCCATGAGGTGGCTGACTTTAAAATGAACTGTGACAAATAAACCACATGCGTGTGGGTACATTATATCTTACACAATATAACACAAAACAACACTACATTAAAACAATAACCACTCAAATGAGCCTTGGTGAAAAGCATGAAAAACAAAACAACTTAATCTACTCTCATTGTTCGTGTACATCTTTACTCCCACTATTCCACCATCTCGTATGCCAACTTGCTGGACAAATAGCTTAGCAGTATAGCACTGGCCTCATGTGAGTGGGGGAAGTGGAGGGGAACACTCAACACATGTGCAGATATAAACCACACTGCTTGGAGACTGAGTTCAATACAAATTAAACCATACGACTTGTAGTCTGGCTTCAATAAAAAATGTAACCAGCCAAGGCCAGTTCACAACACCTAGAGTTGAACCTCACTGTTGCATGATCAATACAACTCCTAAATAACATTACAATATATATTTCTCACAGTGAGCTCGCCATCCAATGCCCAACACATTTTCATCTTTCCATGTCCAATCTAGGTGGAATAATCCACTATTATATTCAATTTTAATCAAACTTTAACCTGCATGTACTTCATATACTCAGCAAAACCCATTTCTACTTTCCCTCAACGCCACCGTATGCAATTAAGTTCCTCTGAAATATAATTAAGTACAATTCTCAGTTAATGACAAATACCACGAAATTCACAATGCAATGCAATAGTAACAATCAGTTCTCAAAACTTCTCATGAAAACCACAATGTGACGTAACTGCATCCCACAAAAACTATGCTAAAAACGACAAATTATAGTTTCTTATTTATTTAAATATCTACGACACATTGATCTATTGATTTTCAATGTTATTCACTCCAACTTCAGACCAGTCGTTGATTATTCACTCCTTGTTTTAAATTCAACGCTCAGCAGCCATTTTTTAGGCATTTTGAGAAGAAGCACAAGCACACTTCGGGCTGCTGCTTCAGCAATTAGAGGAAAGCTGTGAAGAAAAAGGGGGGCTTTCTTTAACCCATGGTATACGTCCATTATGACTTCGCATTTCTTTATCTGACTAAGGCCATTCTATGTTCAATATTATATTCTATTCATTCATAAGCACATAAATATATCCTCCACGCTGTCTATTCAGCTTTTAAGATGCGATATTTCTTTCAACAGAATGGGCGTTAAACCCAACAGAACAAGAGAACGAGATTCCGGTCTTTTCAAAATGTTTTTTTGAAATTTGCGTATCTCCCCTTGGATTGTACTTATAATCAGGTGTGCACATAACTTTTTTGCCCTGGTTCTCAAAGGAGCACCTGGAGATGTTGCTTGGTGCTCATCCTTAAAATGAAATAAACCGTAACTTTTGAGGGGGTCTTGACTTTATTTGCCAGACACACGGCACTGAACACACATGCAGAGGTGAACACTGAACACACATGCAGAGGTGAACACAAGACAACATTAGCACGACCAGTAATCCTACAAGCTGTCATCACTACCCTCCTGACTGTTCTCCTCACTGTCTTCCTCTCTGTCAGACATGGTAGCTGATGATGTAGGCCTACTACTTCCTCTCTGGTTGAGTCTGTGATTAGCTGCTTGCATCCACAAGTCAACAGCTGGGTTTGGGTCGAAAGTCTCTGTTGTCATCTTAGACAAGTGGATGTAATCAAATAAGTATGTGAACATAACCAATAACCTATAGCCAATAACGAATGAATGTAACTTATTTTATTTGTGTTGTTCATTCATATCTTATTTTACCTTAACATTTATTTATTTATGCTTTTTTTTTTTATCTCTCCAGTTTTAAAGGATATTTTTGGTTACTGTTGTTGTGGAAATAATTAGCATAAGACGCCAATTAGTAACATACAGGACAAACCTCGATGTCTGTTTACCTTCTTTAAGGACACAGGCGGCTTAGCCAATAATGTTATTGTTCCCATTCTGTGACCGGTCAATACTGGGATACAGATGGTCTGTGTTGTGGGTACACTGGGACACTTCCTTCTCTGTATTTGTGGACTCCAAGGTAAAATCTTCGAGGTCATAAGTGTCCGAGGCAAGTAGCTCTGTGTTCCCACACTGTTTAGGCTATTTCCTCAAATATGTTGTTTACTCTCTGCGAAACCAGTTAGATGGGCTGGCAAGAGAGAGGCTCTCCAGAATTGACGTGGCAACTCTACCGTGAAGTCAGAACCTCTGACTCTTGGACTTGTGATGTGAATCCTCCGGCCGTTAACTCCAAATAAACCATCATGTGTTTGACATCAAAGCTACTGCTCTTCCCGTGTCTCCTTCCTGAGTCGGTGACTCCCACTGCATAGCTACACAGAAGTTTCCTCTACAGATTGGCGTTGTCGGCAGGATGCCAACAGATCTTCAGATTGTGGTAAGTGTGATTTTCAAATCTACTTTGGACATTGCCTTATCAGAATCTGTGATTGACGGTATCCTAAAATTACCTGTGAAACTGAGCGGCTGCGTTTCCTTTTGGTTAATGAACATTTGGGGATGATAAACCCAGGAGATCAGTGTCTGGGGACTCAGTCCTGGCTTATTTCCTCTGTGTATGCTGCTCGGGACGGAAGTGCCATACAGGCATACACAGCTCATGTTTAGAGATACCTTAAAGAAAGAGCATCAGTGAAGTGGAGCTTCTGTGTGAATTGAAAGCAATGTAAAAGATTTGTATTGGACAAATCGCCGGATTTTGGGGGTCTTAGTGGCCAAACACAGCAGTTGAAAATAAGCAGCCAAAGATATTTGCTGCTATCACCTCTCTGTAAAAACACGGCTCCAGCTGCAGCCTTGCGTGTGTGTGTAAAACCTCACCGTGTGTGTGTGGGGCTGGAGCAGTGCAGGCTGAGAGGGAGAAAGTCACAGCTTATTGCCTATAGGCTTTAACTCACGGCACCGCCGTCCTTCAAACGGGACGGTCTAAAAGCACTCGTTGTTTAGGACCGCTTTTCTCATGGTTAGACGGGCCAGCGCGAAGTGCGTGCATCACCCGATGTGCTACGGCTCTCTGGAGCAAGTGGCGGTCAAGAGTGCATACATACAATTATAGGCTAATTGATCAGAGGTGTGTAGTGGCAAGCAAGCATAGGCAAACTGTGTTTCACCTTGAGGTGAACTCGATGGCGAGTAGATATAGGCTGGTCGTACGGACTACAGTCAACTGAGCTGTTGTTTGGAGAGAAAGGGCAGGGAAAAAGTCTGTGGGCTCCGATCGGGGGGGCACAGCGCCACTAGAAACAAATAGCTGGTTGTCGCAAGAGGATAAGCTAGTTATCGTTCTTGGACGGCTTTCAGGCACCGATAAATCACTTGTATGCAAGGGTGAGGCGTGAGAAGACGCCGCACTGGAGATAATTCCCCACCCCCTCTAAGATCTCTAAAATCCGGACTAAATTGAGCTGAAGAGCTTTGCTGTCGCGCTGGTGTTTATTAAGAGTTCATGTTTTGTTTGTCTGATTGTTTGTATGGGGGTCTATATTGGTTTGTCCCGCCGTCTTGTGTATGTTTTGTAACAATAATTAATCAGTCCATAGACAGGGTAAAATGAACTAAACTTTAGTTATCTCACCAAAAGTAAATGACCTGAGAAAAATAAAAAGTGTTTTTATGTCCTGCCTCTGAGTGCAGGGGAAAATGTAAACAAGAAGCCCACTGTTCAGGGTGAGCGCTAGGTGTAAGAAGAAAATAAGATTATATTGCTTTAATAATCCATTCTTAAATGGTATTGCTGGTATGTTAAGATATCTTTGTGACCTTGTATAAACCCTATGCCCGTCCTGCGCCCCGAGACCCTCAGAGACTTGCCTGAGGAGATCAGAGTTGCAAAATCTGGTTTTAGGTCAATGTTGTATTATTTGTTTCATTTATTCTTAATCTATGTATTGTATAGTGATAATGAATAAAAACGTAATGTATTGAACACATTCCGAAACAAAGCAGATAAGACAGAACTAGACTCAGACATAATACTAATTGTTGTTGAAACCTTTTGCGCTGTTGCAGCAAAATGGAAACTGTGTTGATTGTCTGTTCCAACTGGCCACTGGAATCAGGTAATTAATATAAGTTGAAGTTCAATTACAGTTTTAAAAATAGTTTAACATTATTTATTAAACTGCTTCAAATTATTTCTAGTATCAACCAATTGGTCTCCATAGACAATACTAAAATTAAAATAGTTGTTAAACTACTGACAAGTTTTCTGAAACCGAGCTTATGAACAACAGAGTAAAGGTCGCTGGTTAAGCCAGGATCAATATATTTGTTGAAGTTGTATTGTGTGCATAATAAATGTGTTAAATTAATTGAGCAATTCTTTAAAAGTATAATGTTGCAATTTCTTTAAAATAAGTAATTACAGTTACAAAATAGGTGTTGTTTTCCAAGGGCCTCTCTTTCACAGGCACTTTGAATCATAACACTTCCAAGTCCTACAGAGATCAGTATCACTTTGTGTTGCAAGCCAAATCCAGGGGTTCTACTCGAGCCCAATTTTAAATACCATAAAGAAAAGTATTGAACCCAGCTCGAGCTAAATGTCAAATGTATTTAATTAATGTGCAAGTGTTTTGATTTATTTAAAATGTTCCAGTCTAGCTTCCTTCGAGTTTAGTATAAACAACAGATTGGTTCTCATAACATTCTCACTGCTGTGCTGTCCCAAATGTTTGAAACCTTGGGCAGATAAGCACACACACACTTTGGATGAGTAATCACTTCATCCAAATTGTAAATTGTTGCCTTCTTTAAAGTTATTAGTAATTCAAGATTAATTATTAAATTAAATTAGGTACATAACAATAAACAAAATAACTTTGATTTGATCATTTTGTTCACAACATTAGACCTTGTCCTCTAATCTCTACTAGAATAAGATAAGTGTGCATGTTTGGGTGTGGAACACTCCTGTAATGTACCTAATCTTGTTATCCTTTTCATTACAGAGCTGGGGAAATGGTGTATTGATTAGATTCGGATCCGTGGAAAGTCCAATTTTGACTGACTTTAGTTCTAATGTTAATTTGATTTCAACCCATAAGTAATTATTTAGATTAACTCAACATTTCACATGATGATGGACTAGTGCTCCACATTTATCCCACTAATTTGTTGTGCAATTAGGCCAATGGTAAAGAGAGACATTGATGACCTTGTGTCCCTTTTGTTGGTACGTGGTTCCATTCTGTCTATGGCCTTGGACGACTTCACTAAGAATCACCCAGTTCTGACACAGTTCTGAGTGCAGTCACAGAGATGCTATGGCTGCTCTACATGAAATGACATTAATGGTCTGGTCTGAGAATGGACACCATTACCTGCTTCCAGAGACAATGCCGCTCCTCAAACTGAACAATACTGTCTCACGTGGGCCACTCCCCCCACCAAGCCATGAACTGAAAGCTTGACATCTGAAAGAACACCTGGAAGCCTCCCGGTCACACCAGCACCAACCCTTGGGTCAGTCAGATGGGACTAACGGCTTAACTTAGGGCATTTGGTTCAGAAATATGACTCTCGTTACCGCAGAGTGGGTTGTTTTTTAAGGCTATTCATACTGCTATGCAGAGGATGCCTGTAGGTTGGCAAGCTGTTAAAAGCCCCTACTATTTTTTAAAATAGGCCTAATGTCAGGAGCCTCTTAATGTCTAGTTCTACATGTATTCACATTATATGGACAATGTTTCCACCTGGTGAAACTAAAGGCTGCACAGTACTCAGGCTACAATACGACCATTCTGTTCTGCTCTAACAATTCAATTGATAGATTCTACATCAAAACAATTAGCTTTTATTGTTTCCAATGATAACGTCATTTTAAGAGAAGGAATGCAAACCTGTTTTCAAATGTAAGGTTTTGAATGTGTTTGACATTTCTCAGTAATAACACCCTCAGACACCCACTATCATTTATGCTATGCCATCAGTAGTGACTCAGATGTTAGGGGGAAGAAGCTTTTCCTCCCAAATCAGATATGCTTTGTTTTTTCAACAAAGGTATACAGTTCCTGCATAATATATGTTTCTCACAATTGTTTTTTTGTAAGCTGCACACAGGTGATACTGAGTCTTCTCGAGTAATAGATTACACCATGCTTAAATAGACTCCTAAGTTATTATTTCATATGTGACATATGTAAGAAAAGGGAGGGAAGAGTCAATTATATTGAGTAATTGATTTTATATTGGAACATTTATTTCTCAAACCTGTTTTATGGAAGAGGAAAATATTTCTGATAAAGTAATATTTTATCAAACGGTAAATGGTGAATTAATATAACATTTAGAATCATTGAGAAGGGGTGATATCCGCAGGGACTAGCTCACCTTTAAATTACAATAACATTTCTCTACTTTGGACTGATGAGTATATGATTCTTGCATGTTAAATGACTAACACAAACCTTACATTTATGCATGTGCATGTCTCAGGAAGGCTCCCAAATAATTCTGAGGGGCCTATCCTATTTTTGTATTTAAATGATAATGTGCTAATCCATTACCTTGAGTTGTCTGCACTCAGGAAAACATCCCTATCAAGTGTTAACCCAATAACTACAGTAGGACAGCTCTGAAGGCCAAGGGTCAGAGAGAGAGCTACGTGGGTCCACGCCAGCCACTGCAAGGTCCTAGTCACCAACAAAAGTAGATGACAACAAGTGATGTGTCCTAATCACCAACAAAAGTAGATGACAACAAGTGATGTGTCCTAATCACCAACAAAAGTAGATGACAACAAGTGATGTGTCCTAATCACCAACAGAAGTAGATGACAACAAGTGATGTGTCCTAATCACCAACTTGCACCACACTTGCACTACATACAGCAAAACACACTACACACAAGGTGTCACAGGCAAGTGCCAGCTGAGCGGTTCCATATGCTCTCTGGTTCCTCGTTTGTGTTACCGGTGTGCGGAGTCTGACTGTCCGTGTCACAAAATCGACCGAAGGAATACACACACACACCCCATGGAGCATTCCCACCTCGTGATGACGGCTCGCCTGGGACAACGCAACCGTGAGCAATACAACTGGCCTGGCCCAGTGATGTGGGGTTTAGCTCGCCACAAGATTACGTTTGGTTGTGCGGCGACAAGCTCTATCAAGTTCTGGCTCCCCTCTGGATAGGTACATGCACTCTAGTGGATTTCAATCCAGCAATCAGGCTTAACAACACTACTCTTTAATGTATTATCCATGATGTTTCAAGTACTGGATTAATTTCAGTTTTGGCCCAAAACAAATATTTATAATATTTCATATAACAATTATGTAGCATATTTGATCCTCAAATTAGAGAAGTATAATTTAAAGAAATTGATATTCTCAACATTAGATAAACACAGAAGAATCCTTTCCAAGTACCATAAGTAGCTCAGGTAAGTATGGCTAATAGGAATACTTGATAGACTTAATTTGGTACAGATCAGTGGTAGCATTTACAAATGTAATAATTCAAGGTTTAAAAATGTTTAATCCTTCCTTTCCAGGTTTTTACAAACGTCTTTGAATATTTGCCTAACTTTTCCTTTTCAGATTTTGAACAATGTACTTGACTAAAATGAATGTATTGATTTCACTAAGTGCCTTACTCTTGACTAAAGCGTATTTGAGTAAACGGTAAAAGTAATCCTAAAATTGAGGACACTGCACTTTTGCAGATTACAGATTGATCAAATCACCATTGTGAATTCTATACTCTAACTGTACATTTTTAGCTGGATCTCTTACGATCCTGAGTTTTAAAATGCTTTTGACTAGTGATTGCCTTGAAGTAAATCTTTAAAGCGGCAAGCTGGTTTTGATTTTATAGTTTGATGAATGAAATTAACTAATGGTAAATGATCAAATATATTAGTTTAAAAACAAATATTTAGCCATTGTGCACCTGTGTTTTATGTGTGTTCATTATTATGCTTTTGACAAAAGATGATCAAACACTGATGAGAGATGATTTTTCCTATTATGATTGGCTGTATCAATCATTGTGATTGAATGTTTCAATCTTATTCCACTTTGTGATATAATTAATGTAAGGTGAGACCACACTCGAACCTGGAGACGCCTATTGAGTTAATTATTGACCAAATTATTATTAGACTAATGTTTTTAGGTTATCATAAATGATAAAAAGAGAGGACTGTTGTGGAAATAATTAGCATAAGACGCCAATTAGTAACATACAGGACAAACCTCGATGTCTGTTTACCTTCTTTAAGGACACAGGCGGCTTAGCCAATAATGTTATTGTTCCCATTCTGTGACCGGTCAATACTGGGATACAGATGGTCTGTGTTGTGGGTACACTGGGACACTTCCTTCTCTGTATTTGTGGACTCCAAGGTAAAATCTTCGAGGTCATAAGTGTCCGAGGCAAGTAGCTCTGTGTTCCCACACTGTTTAGGCTATTTCCTCAAATATGTTGTTTACTCTCTGCGAAACCAGTTAGATGGGCTGGCAAGAGAGAGGCTCTCCAGAATTGACGTGGCAACTCTACCGTGAAGTCAGAACCTCTGACTCTTGGACTTGTGATGTGAATCCTCCGGCCGTTAACTCCAAATAAACCATCATGTGTTTGACATCAAAGCTACTGCTCTTCCCGTGTCTCCTTCCTGAGTCGGTGACTCCCACTGCATAGCTACACAGAAGTTTCCATTACAACTGTCTTATACATTGGAATTATTTGAAACCTGTTTATAAAGGAGTGCCTTGGAAATATGTGTTTACATAAATTGTGACCAAACCGTTTGAACTTAGACTAATGGCGCATTTCCACTGCAACGGGGTAGCCCCGTTTAAGCGTCCCTAATAAGCGTCCTCGCTCAGGCCTCGGGCTGCCTCGCTGGCCGTCCGAGGCCGTGGCGCATTGCCATTACAGTTTAGGACCTGGGGTAGCAACGCAGTGTAGGCGGGGCGATCGGCTTTGTTTTTGTTCACATTTCGAGTTGTTCCGTCGAGCTCCCGCTGGATTTGATCATCCCCAATGCGATGTAGGAACGTCGTCACCTCCTCGGTCGACCACGGTGTGCTTTTCTTATTAGACGTAGCCATTTTTGTAGCTCATCCGTTTACAAAATGCTGTTTATAAAAATGCTGCAAGCTTGCTTCTAAATATATATGCGACGCTAGGGATGAACTCGCGCGCGATCTTGTGACGATTCTCTCTGACCAATCAGCAGTCGAGAGTGTTGACGTCACTAGTTCAGCCCTGGCCCTGGTCTGATAGAACCACGATTTTATGGGGCCGGAAAAAGAGGGAGAAAGTACCCGCTAGCCGGTACTAGGCTATATGGAAAGGCCACCAAAAACTGGCCTGGCCGCTTGAGGACGGTTAAGGACGCTTAAACGGGGCTACCCGCTGCAGTGGAAATGCGCCATAAGAGTCCTTACCTCACTGAGCTGTAGTATCAGCCTCTCAGTCTGACTGGAGAGGACTCTCCCTCCACATTATTGTAGAAACATCTTCTTCTTATATCCGTTAGAGCAGCTAGCGGCACCAGATTCTAATAACAACAGCGCTGGTACCGGTGCACCCTCCCTCTCTCCCTCGCATTTTGGCTGTGAGCTGCGGGCGCCAGATAAACCAACATCCCCCATTTTCATCACTTACAGCGCCCATCGTACAGGGCAAATGAAACGTGTAATCGGGGTGAAAAGGGTGTTACATTTACTTAATTATGAATATTGTTACATCAAGGCCGAAAATTAGGATGAGCACCAACGGTCAAAATGTTTTTTTCCCTCCCAGAACTGCCAGCGCAGCGACTCCCCAGATCTGGCGCCCTAGGCGAACATCTAGCCAGTGCTACGGGCCGGCCCTGAGTTCATATCATGGTTCATATGCAACTCGCAAATATCTTTATTTCTCTCTCTCTCTTCTCTCTCTCTCTCTCCTCTATTTTCTATTTTCTCTTCTCCCTTCTCTCTCTCCCTCTCTCAATGTTGGTACGCAAATGCGCTTTGTTTCAAATGACCCGGTGCTCTTTTTTTGGCGGAGGTGCGCATGCGCACCTGCGCACCAGTTATGTGCAGCCCTGCTTATAATGCAACTGCAGCTCCTATGAGACTGGAAAGCATTATTCTGTTTTGTTCTGGATGGAATCATTAGGAAACCACTGAACTCCCCCGATGGGTTAGCCGTCTCGATTTCTGAAAAAACCGCACGGGGCCTTTCACCTTCAACTTACACTCCTTCACGTGTAGCTAACGAGTTAGTCGTATGATTCTGAAAAATCCACGAGGTTTCTAACCGTTGCTTTATTAATCTTATTATTATTAGTTAGTTACCTATCTATGCTAAAATATGCATTTCATTATCTTTAGCGTGAAGACTATTGACACTGAGAAATATTCCTGACAACTCTAAAAATTTGAATATATCCAAATCACAGATTTTGAGTGTAACGGGTATCCGTGCTTACCTGATATTTTGTATAGAGCTCTGTTTTTAGTTGTCAGAAAGTATTTTTGAGGTGTCACCCTGGACAGCTTCGTCCGCTGGCTGCTGATGTGACTCCCTCTGAACTCCCACTCGCAAACGTCGAGGGCACCACCTGTCGGAGTTTTGAGGTTTTTACAACCCAACTCGTCTCCGCGTGTCGTTTTGGCGAGTCCTGCTTAAAATCATAACAGGAAGGAAATCAGAGAACACCAGGATACCAGTTTAAACAATAATCTGTTTTAATTATAAAAGGTAATAATGCAATGCAATATAATACATTACAATACAATATAATACAAAACAATTATACTGTAATGTAAGGAGTACTCCTGCCCTTGTTCGCGTGCTGCGTAGATCCTTCGGTCCTGGCAGCCCGAGAAGAGAGAGGGAACGCCAGGACTCAACAGGAGATATACAAGAATAAACAGGAGGGGTTAGGTCAGCTGGTCATCTTTTCAGGTCATCTCATTGGGAGATGCAAAAGATGCTGTGTCACAGTGAATCAGCGCATGCCAGCAGAGAACAAAACAGGCTCACTTTGCAACAAAACACATCTTATCATATAGCTTATCACACAAGTCACATGTGTTTCTTTATGAAAGCCATACTTGTTGGAAATGTAACAGTCATCATCTCATGACCTCCTCAAGAACAGCTATCCAACAAAGCTTAACTGTCTTCATACCTCCAGGCCATCTCTGAACTTCCATCCACCCGAAGTCAGCTTACCCAGAATCAGAAGGACCATGGTCTCTCTTAACTGTGTGACTCAATTCTCCTGCTCTTTTAGGAGTCTTGAAATGAACGCACATACATTTCTCTCACAAACTAACACTTAACATCACATAGCCTATATCAGGTGACATACAAATGAATACACCAGAATTACGCTGTATCAAACTTTTTGCCATAATACTTTACATCAATTTCCACAATAGGCACGCCCCATACTAGAAAAGTCGGGTGTAGCCAGTGGCGCAGTGTCATTACGCATGTCATAGTGACCATCACTCTCCGCGCGCCATGACGCGCGGGGTCCAATCTGAGGGCAGCTACCCAGCGCTGAAACTCCCTCATGTGTAAGCGTCCCAGTCGTACCACCAGAATGGCTGACGCCATGAGCCCCAGCAACCGCAGACATGACCTGAAGAGAACATATTTGCGTGGCTGGAGACAACATGCTCTTTTCTGTGTTTATTACAAAACCCAGGTCGAGCAGGTGTTTTACGAGGACATTCGTCTGCGTAATAGCCTCTTGCTCCGACTGTGCGAGAAGGAGCCAATCGTCCAGATAAGTTGCCAGGCGAATACCCTGTTGTCTTAACGGGGCTATCGCGGCTTCCGTACACCTTACAAACACTCGCGGGCTGAGAGACAGACCGAAGGGAAGTACTCTGTACTCGTAACAGACACCCTGAAAGGCGAACCTCAGATATCTCCTGTGTGGGTAATATACTGGGATGTGAAAATACGCATCTTTCAGGTCGACTGATGTGAACCAGTCGTTTTGGCGCACGAGACGCAACAGAGATGTGTGATGAGCATTCTGAATTTGTATCTTTTGAGATATTTGTTCAGAGCTCTCAAATCTAGTATAGGCCGAATTCCGTTCCCTCCCCGTTTGGGAACAAGGAAATACTTGGAATAAAAGCCGCTCTGACTCTGTCCGGCGGGTATTATCGATATAGCCTTCTTTTCTAGCGAGAAAATCTCTTGCTCTAGAATATGGGCCGACTCTCCCCGGGCCTGTGAATACAGAATGCCCAAGAAGTGAGGGGGGGTGACAGCAAATTGGAGCCTGTAGCCCTGTGTTACTGTCTTGAAAACCCAAGCAGAATCTGTGAGCATCCTCCACTTTTCGCTTCTCAAAGCGAGCGGAGATGTCACAGCTCTGTCGTCTGACCTCAGTGTCTCTATTTGTTGTGTTATGGGGCCCTCTAGTTTCTGAACACGGTGGTACCCCAGGTTGACAACCCCGGCCGACACTGCGCATGCGCGTGGCGGTGGTGCCTTCACAATCCCGTCTATTGTCCGCCTTTTGAGAGAGGCCGTAGCGGCTGTCAAAAGAGGGGCAGACGACAGACTGTTTATTGTTTTTCTTGTTTTTCTTTTCACTTTTATTGACTGCGCCCTTGGCTTCAAGCCTGGAAACGACAGTGGAAAATGATTCATTCTGAAATAACAATGATGACGTGTTTGTGTGACTTAAACAGGCAGCGGAACTTGCTGTCTTCGATGTTAAGTCTATTTCCCTGATGGCGCGAACTTGAGGATGACGTTCTGGCATCACTCGAGGCGGCGGGAAGATGGGGGCATGGTGGCACCCCGAAAACACATGAGCATCTAACACTGGAACGTGCTCTGGAGCTGGGGAACAGGGAACTTCCAGCTCCTTCATCGAGGAGAGGAGAAGAGGCTGTCAGGCCGCCCGCTTCTTCTTCCTCGCCTGGTGGCTGAAAACCTGGGTCGGCTGCGCCTGAGCGGCAGCTGCCGGAACCGGAGATTTTCTTGGCCAGCTCCCCCTTGCCTCGTGCCTGGGCTGGGGACCCGGGACGGACTGCGGTCTCTACTGCTTCGGTATCTTGAACCGGGCAGGACGTGAGACAGCTTGAGTGAAGGCCTGCCGCGGGACCATTGAAGGTGGCGGCTGGACCCTTCGGGTGAGACAGAGCTGGAGAGCCTCGTCTCCCTTCCTTTTTGACTCGCATCTCAGCTGCATTGAAGCTAGAGCGGAGTCTAATATGCCCTCGGGAACAATAGGCATGTCCAGAACATCCTCTTTTTCCCGGTCTGGAAGGTTCGTCAGGTTGAGCCACCTGGCTCTCTCCTGTACCACCATCATTCCCAGTGCTTTGCCCGTGGCTTGGACTGCACAGCGCTGCACACGGAGGCAAATGACCGTGATCGCTGCGATCTCGTCCCACACGGCAGGCTCAGGTTTGCTCGACATGTCTTCGCAGATCTCCGCCTGGTAGGCGGTCAGCAGCGAGGAGACGTTGAGTGCCCTGGCGGACAAAGCTGCGGCTTTATAGGCCCGTTCGGTCATTGCTGAGTGGAACCGGTCTGCCTTTGCCGATAGCATGGGGTTCCTGCTCGGTGTCGAAGCCAGCCTCGGTTGGAGGTGGGCTGCCACAAGCGGTTCCATGGGCAGCATGCGGAGCAGGCCGAGCCTCTCCATACCGTCACAGTCCAGGGAGGAGGCACCCTGGATTGGGGCCTTGTTGATAAAGGGGCGGTCTCTCCACGAGACCGACACCTCGTCCAGCATCTCCGGAAAGACTGGAAGTAGCTGCCTCTTCGTCCTCGCTGCTTGGGGTAAGTTCTTCCCCTCGTAGCGAGATCTGGAGGTCTCCTTGGCCACTTCAGGCCATGGGATGTCCAGCCTGGACGCAGCGCGTTGACACACGGCCTGCAAGTCCATACTTAGGATGGGCGAAGCTGGTGTGCTCTCGACCGGGGGAACGGACATCGCTCCCGGATTTGCAGCCTGAGCCGATGAAACGAAGATGTCATCCTCATCCGAGTCAGACAGGAGGAACTCAGAGGTATCCTGTTCGTCCTCCATATAGTCCAACTCCAGGATATCCTCCGCGGGTGGAACCATGGTGAGGTCCAGTTGGGAGCCCCAGCTTGACACAGCGCGGGGCTCCGCTCTCGCGGCTCTTGCCGCCACTGGGTCCCAGCCTGACACAGCGTGGGCTCCGGTTCAGCAGCTGTTGCTGTTGTTGAGCCCCAGTCTGACACAGCGCGGGGCTCAATCTCTGAGAGACAGCAAGCGCATTTCGTGGCATCTGCAGGCAGTGGCAAGTCCTTCCGGCATATGCCACAGAGGCCGCTACTCTTTGGTAGCTGTGGCAAGTCCTTCCGGCATATGCCACAGATGCCACAACTTACCGAGGCATCTGCCGCTGCTCAACGGGAGTTGCCACAAGATGCCAGAGTAAGAGAAGGTTTACGGTAGCTGCCACTCGCCTTCCGTGGCAAATGCTGCTATTTAAACCTGTATTTATCGTGTAAAATGTCGCTGTTTTGGCATGACTTTATCGAACTGATCTGTACACAGGACTGATGGTCCGATCTCTATTTTTTTAAACATTATAATTTCTATTCAATTTTACTTGGAGCATGGTTTGCTAAAATAAACAAACGTGCTATATTTATGATTGGCAATTTTGGCTTCTTGAGGGGAGTTTCCACTGCTTGCTACGATAAACCAGGTGTATGACTAGTAAAGACAAATAATTAACAAATAAATATCTGTATTGACACAGCAACGTGTACACTGGTGTTATTAGACTTGGCTACAGACTTAGGGCAGCTGTAACTGATTGCAGTTGCCACTGCTAGTGAGATGCTAAGGTTTTTTTTATAAATTAGGCAAAGGACTTATATTTGCCCCATGCCTTCAGCAGCAGCAGCAGGCCATTCACTTTGATTTGATCCAGTTATGAAATGTCATCATTTCGACAATAAAGAAATGCTACATAAACGTTATCTTGCACGTTTTATCGAACCATCTCCGTTTCTAACTTTCAATATATCTAAAAATAGATCTCTCTCTCATCTGCGTGCGGGGGCGGGGCCTCACAGACATGCTGCTGCGCTGTGCACACAGTTCTGCTGGTAATGAATATTAGGATACATTTTGTGAGGAAACTTTTCCACCAATAATTCCAATAAGTATTCCAAAATGTATTCACTTCAGGTTTACGAAAGTAACTGTATTCGGATTAGTTGTTTTTCAAATGTAACGCGAGCTGAATACAGTTAGGCTACTTGGTTTTTGTATTCTGATTACGTAACGCCGTTACATGTATTCAGTTACAACCCAACCCTGTGCACAGATCATCAGTCCTGTGTACAGATCAGTTCGATAAAGTCATGCCAAAACAGCGACATTTTACACGATAAATACGGGTTTAAATAGCAGCATTTGCCACGGAAGGCGAGTGGCAGCTACTGTAAACGTTCTCTTACTCTGGCATCTTGTGGCAACTCCCGTTGAGCAGCGGCAGATGCCTCGGCAAGTTGTGACATCTGTGGCATATGCCGGAAGTACTTGCCACAGCTACCACAGAGTAGCGGCCTCTGTGGCATATGCCGGAAGTACTTGAGCCAGGCCCTACTGCAATCTCTGCGGCGGACGCCACCATGTCTTGATTGCCGGCTGGCGAATCAGCGGACATGAGGGGGTCCCGTCCCGACAAGCTAGCTTGGCGTGCTAACCGTCGGCGGAGGCTCTTAATGGTGAAGCGGGTACAATGCCCGCACGAGCCGGGGTTATCGATAGCCTCCCGGGCATGTTCCAGCCCGAGGCAGGACGAGCAGACCCGGTGTGAGTCTGTGCCTGAAATCTTAAACCCGCAGCCGCATAGCCGAGCCTCCGAGTCCCTGACTCCTCTGCTGTGAGGGAGAGAAGGGTCCATCTTCGTTCGCCGGGGTGTCGGCGTGGAGTGGACGCGCTAGTAACAGGTACGTTACTGAGAAAAAAAATCCAACCTTGCCGTTAGTCCGAAAGGAAAAAAGGCGACGGTGTAGATTTTATTCTTTAAAGAATATTAACTGGTGTGTTAATACCTTCTTTCTTTTTTTTATCTCTGTCTCCTCTGGTGTGAGAGAGAAAAGAGAACGTCCTCTTTACCGTGGTGTCGGTGTGGAGGCAAGAAAAAACTAGCAACAGGTATGTTACTAGCTTGAAGAAAAAAATCAAACCTTACCGTTATTTCGACAGAAAGAATTGGCGAGGCAGATTACAATATTAACTGGTGTGTTAATATTGTTCAGTCTTCTTGCAAAGCAAAGAAGTAACCGGCAAGCGCCCGTTGACCGAATGTTAGCTCTGGGTTCAGTCTGTGGACCGTTAAGCTAGCCCGGTTACTGATAATTCGAGATGTGCTCTGAAGCGAGAAGAGGTGTTTGAATGACGCTGCGTCGTAGTGCAAGCTACTTAAAGGGTGGGTGGATTCCCTGACGTTGACGTCAAGATCACCAGCCAATCAGGATTGGCGTAATGAGAGTGATGCTTCTGTTTGCATACGCGTTGAGGCGCATCCCATAGTAATAATAATAATAATTCATTTATTTTATATAGGCGCCTTTCAAGGCTCTCAAGGTCGCCGTACAAACACATAAAAAACAAGATACACAATACCTAACACCAGCATAAGAAACATAAACAAGACAATGCAACAAATCAAATAAATAAAATAGAGGATGTGTGATGGATAATGATCAGGGTGGATATGCGAGTGTGAAGAGATATGTTTTGAGGCGTGATTTGAAAATGGGGAGAGAGTCAGTGTTGCGGATGTCAGGTGGGAGGGAGTTCCAGAGGCGGGGTGCAGAGCGGCTGAAGGCTCTAGACCCCATGGTGGTTAAACGGAAGGGGGGTGCAGTGAGGCTGAGGGAAGCAGAAGATCTGAGTCTGCGGATGGGTGTGTTGATGTGCAGGAGGTCGGAGAGGTACAGAGGAGTGAGGTTATGGATGGCCTTAAAGGCGAGGAGCAGAATCTTAAAAACGATACGGGATTTGACGGGGAGCCAGTGAAGTTGCTGAAGAACAGGAGTGATGTGGTTAATGGAGGGGGTTCTGGTGATGATGCGGGCGGCAGAGTTCTGAATCAGTTGAAGTCTGTGGATGGATTTGAGAGGGAGACCAAAAAGAAGGGAGTTGCAGTAGTCGATGCGGGAAGTGACCAGGGTGTGAACAAGAATGGCGGTGGTCTTAGGGTTAAGGGACGGCCGGAGGCGGTTGATGTTGCGTAGATGGAAATAGGCAGACCGAGTGATATTACTGATGTGAGATTTGAATGAAAGTGTGCCGTCGAGGATGACACCCAGACTCTGAGGGGAGGGGGAGACTGAAGAGTTGTCTATAGTAATTGAGAAACTGTCAGGTTTGGTTTGGGTGGATTTTGTGCCAATGAGGAGAACCTCGGTTTTACTGTCGTTAAGTTTGAGAAAGTTAGAGGAAAACCAGGATTTGATGTCCTGTAAGCAGTCAGACAGGGAGGATGGAGGGAGGATGGTGGTTGGTTTGGAGGACAAGTAGAGCTGGGTGTCATCCGCGTAGCAATGAAAGTGGATGTTGTGTTTACGGAAGATATTGCCAAGAGGAAGTAAATAGATGATAAAAAGAAGAGGCCCCAGGACAGAGCCCTGGGGAACACCGGTCGTGACTGGATGTGGCTGTGATTTGAAGGTTTTGAGTTGGATGAACTGAGTGTGGCCAGAGAGGTATGATTTAAACCAGAGGAGGGGTGTGCCAGTGATCCCGATGGAGGTCAGTCTGTCAATGAGGATGCTGTGGGAAATGGTGTCAAAAGCTGCACTAAGATCAAGGAGGATGAGGATAGTTAATAGTCCGGAGTCAGCTGCCATGAGGAGGTCGTTAGTGATTTTGTTTTTAGTGAGACATCGAACGGAGTGTTATGAATGAGAACTTGAATGTATAAACGTGGAGTTATTCAATGTTTCCCAAAACAAACAATTATTTAAATGTTTGAAAAAGTTTATTTCTTAAAAATGATATACAACCAGTGGGAGAACATTAATGTGTGAAGTGATTTTGCTAGCATTTTACTGAATAACAGACGGGAAAGTAATTAAATGTTTTCAATAAAAATGTTCAGCAAAACAAAGCAAATTCATTTTTTTTTCAAAACGTATTGGTGCAGTTTAACTAACAGGAGACCATTAATGAGTACAATGATGTTGGTAGCATGGTACCCATGACGGGGTTATTCTTGAAAATGTTTGCACTATGTATTTTCACTGTTGAACTTAGTCCCTGGGCCCAGCTCAAATTAGTGGTTTTTTTATGACAATTACTGTGTAGGGTGTAGCTTGTTGTTTACCCCATTAAGGTTGTTGAGATAAGTTTTTTTGTGATTCAAGAATGTTTAGTTTTTTGATGTATTAATCCATCAAGTTCAAATGTATCAATATCTTTCCAACTGTATCAAACTAAACCCTCTCCTCTGTCAAACTGTCCTAGCCGGGTTGTTCCTGGGAGTTGGAGGGGTTCTATTTCGTCCCTACTGACCGCCAGAGGCGGTGCTTTAGCACTGGATATGTCCATCGCGCGCATGCGCAGCTCGAGTACCAATAACAACAAAGTCAGCTGTGACCCACGTGACACCGGCTATATCAGCCGGTGTCGTCAGAGGATCTGTTCCTTTCATCTTCTCGCTGCGCGAGAGTACCTTGGCTACATTTTTGTAGCCTACAGCGTTCGTTCGGTTGGAACATTTGTCAAGGATTCTCTGCAAACAGCTGGCTGCGTGCAGCTTCGCGACTCATCCAGTCGGGGCCGCGGGCTTACCCGTCCTCCAGGAGCTGTGGCTGGCTGCGCAGAGACTTAGTTCGGACAGATTGGTGTCGGCTTGGTTGGTGATGGCAGTGTCTCCACTCCCTCTCCCAGCCTAGTTGTCCTGATTACTGTCTGTTTGCTTTTGGGCTTGAACTTTTTTGGTGACGGAGGTGTTTCCGCTCCCTCTCCCAGGAGTTGCCCTTGCTGTACTTGTTCTGGCCGCGGCGTTGTGCCAAAATTCATTAGCATTGAGCTGTGTTACTTGTTTGCCTAGTTAGCAGTAGCGGCTGCAGCCACTCGGCTGACGCCGGGTTAAGCACCGGAGTTTCCCGTGCTGTTTTTTCTTTAAAAGTTACCCAGCTAGGTGAAGGCAGTGCTCTCGCTCCCGCTCCCTCTGCCGGTAACGTGGGTGTAGCTACATCCCTTTTTCTGTTCGGCGAGTAGCAGCACCGCTCTACTCTTCCCGTTCAGCAGGTAGCTGGTGAAGGCTGTGTTCCCGCACCCGCTCCCGGTTACGCTGCATCTGGCATTCGTCTTTAATTTAACCAGTGAAGGCAGTGTTCTCGCCCCCGCTCCTGGTAGACGCTAAACTTCCTTGTTTATTCCGTTAAGCAGGTAGCTGGTGAAGGCTGTGTTCCCGCAGCCGCTCCCGGTTACGCTGCATCTGGCATTCGTCTTTAATTTAACCAGTGAAGGCAGTGTTCTCGCCCCCGCTCCTGGTAGACGCTAAACTGCCTTGTTTATTCCGTTAAGCAGGTAGCTGGTGAAGGCTGTGTTCCCGCACCCGCTCCCGGTTACGCTGCGTCTGGCATTCGTCTTTAATTTAACCAGTGAAGGCAGTGTTCTCGCCCCCGCTCCTGGTAGACGCTAAACTGCCTTGTTTTTTCCGTTAAACAGGTAGCTGGTGAAGGCTGTGTTCCCGCACCCGCTCCCGGTTACGCTGCATCTGGCATTCGTCTTAATTTAACCAGTGAAGGCAGTGTTCTCGCCCCCGCTCCTGGTAGACGCTAAACTGCCTGGGTTCCGTTAAGCAGGTAGCTGGTGAAGGCTGTGTTCCCGCACCCGCTCCCAGTTACGCTGCATCTGGCACTCGCCTCTAGCTCAACCAGTGAAGGCAGTGTTCTCGCCCCCGCTCCTGGTAAACTGCCTTAGTTATTAATCCAGCTAGGTGAAGGCAGTGCTCTCGCTCCCGCTCCCTCTGCCGGTAACGTGGGTGTAATTACATCCCTCTTTCGGTTTGGCGAGTAGCGGCGCGGCTCTACTCTTTCCGTTAAGCAGGTAGCGGGTGAAGGCTGTGTTCCCGCACCCGCTCCCGGCTACTCTGCATCTGGCTACCTACAGAATGGCTCATTCATGTAGCGCCTGTATGGCTTCTCTTGAGCCCGAGGACGGCCACGACCGCTGCCCCTCTTGCCTCGGCCTCGAGCATCTAAGGGAGGCTCTCACGGTAGGTGCCTGCATGAACTGTAGCTGCATGCCCCGGGCACTCAGAGTGGCTAGAATCACTGAGGTGGAACGTCTGGCGGCAGCCAACGGACACCTCTCCTGGTCACATCCTCCTCCAGATCAGTTCGGCCGTCCCCGGCGACTTGAGGGAGCGATGGCCATGGGTGCACCCCCCAATAGGAGGACTAGAAACAGGCTGTCCTCTAAAGTGGATCAGCTAGCTACCGACATGGACACGATGAAGTCGCTCCTCTTGGCCCTTCAGCCAGGGCCCGGTAAGTGCCGCCTGCCCCTCCTTCGGTTGCCGCACCTCTGTATGAGGATGCCTTGTCGCTAGCGGCTTCGGCTAACCTCTTCAATGAAGAGACGGAGGACGAGGTCCCGCTCGAGGAGGCTTCCCTCTCCTCTGCTCAGGGGTCTCTGCAGGGCGTGGAGGATGACTCCATGGCGGCCATTTATTCGTACGGCCCTGGCGCACTTGCAGATTCCGGTTCCGCAGGCCGACTTGGTTCAGGCTAGTGCCTTCTTCAGGCGTAGCCCAGCTCCTGTCCCCCTCACCGTTCCTCCTTCAGAGGAGTACCTGAGGGAGCTCCAGGCATGCTGGAGGGACACCAGGGCCCTCTGCCGCACTGGCTCTGATGCCCGGACCTTGGCTGCCATGCAGGACCCGGCGAGGGTGGGGCTGGGTGGCATGCCACCCATTGAGCCTGCCATCGCCTCCCTGATTCTGGCTCCTGACGAGGCTCTAAGGCCTGAGGTCACGTGCCCTCGGCCTCAGTGCAGGGTCACAGATGGGCTGCTCTGTAGGGCCTACGACGCAGCGGCACGCATGGGTCGTATCGGGAACTCCCTCTCCCATCTAATGCTGGCCGTCTCCACCTCGCTACAGCAGGCCCCGGCCGAGCCTTCTTTGCTGGGCCTCAGTGATGCATCACTGCAGGCCTTTGCCTTAATGACTAGGGAATTGGGACGAGTTATGTCCTTTCTGGTACAGACTCGTCGCCAGGTTTGGCTGGCCCAGTCACCACTAACGGAGACATGTAGGAGAGTTCTCCGTAGCGTGCCAGTCGAGCCAGGGGAGCTGTTTGGTTCAGCTGCCCTGGAGGCACTGGAGCGCGCTGCCCAAGCTAGGCAGACCAGGCAGCAGCTCTCGGGTCTTCGCAGACCCGTGGCCACTCCCAGCAGGCCCAGGGGCCGCTCTAGCAGCCGCACTCAGCCACCGGCTTACAGGGGTGGTCTGCAGAGGTCCCAGCGGCCCACTCAACCCGCCAATGACTTTCGTGCCCCAGGTCGCCTGGCTTCCAGGCCTTACCGGCAGGGGGCTCCAGGGGCCGGGGGGCTAGGCCCTGAAGTCCCGGGACCGGTCGTCGGCTGTTTTTCCCAGCAGCAGCTCAGCTACTGGGCTGCCTGTACTTCGGACCCTTGGGTGGTTTCCACCCTAACCCAGGGATACGAATTGCAGTTCCGACGCCGGCCCCTAGCCTTCGGCCGGGTCAGAATGACAGTCGTCAACGACCCGGCGAAGGCCTTAGCTCTGGCCCAAGAGTTGTCCGTCCTCTTGGCCAAGGGCGCAATCGAGCCAGTGGACCCCCTGCTTCAGGGCGGGGGGTTCTACTCGGCGTACTATCTTGTGAGCAAGAAAGTTGGCGGATTCCGTCCAGATCTGGACCTCAGAGGAATCAACAGATTCCTGAAGGTATTGCCCTTCCATATGCTAACCACAGCAGACACCCTTCGTGTTGTCGCACAGGGGGAGTGGTTCACAACCGTGGACTTGAGGGACGCCTACTTCCACGTGCCAATTGCATCCCATCACCAGAAGTTCTTGAGGTTCGCCTTTCAGGGCCGACATTATCAGTTCCGGGTGCTTCCCTTTGGTCTCTCCCTCTCTCCAAGGGTGTTCACCAGGGTTGTTGCTGCAGCGCTCGCTCCCCTGCAGGCACAGGGCGTGAAGGTCCAGCCATATCTGGACGACTGGCTGGTTTATGCGCCGTCCCGGGCCCAAGTGGCCCAGGATACGGCGCGCCTCTCATCCCACGTAGCCCGGTTGGGCCTAACAGTGAACACCGGGAAGAGTTGCCTGGTCCCTTCCCAACAGGTCACTTACCTGGGGATGGTCCTAGATTCGGTCGCCATGAGGGCCTACTTGACACCTCGTCGTGTGGACGACATTTCCCACCATCTTCGCATCTTCAGACTGGGCAAGAGGGTGCCTTACATCCAGTTCCTCCGGCTCTTAGGCAGACTGACAGCTGCCTCAGCCGTCACTGCGCCCCATGCAGATGTGGCTGAACAACTTTCACTTGGACGCCAAGCGGCACAGGCACAAGAGAGTCAAGGTGTCTCAGCGGTGTCTCCACTCTCTGTCCCGCTGGAGGGACAGGGCCTATCTTCTGATGGGTGTGCCCATGGGCGCCATCCCATCCCACCGGGAGACTGTCACTGTGGATGCGTGTCTCTCAGGGTGGGGTGCGGTGTGGCAGGGCAGGACTGTGCAGGGTCAGTGGTCTGCCCAGGAAGGTGCACGCCATATCAATGTGCTGGAGCTTCAGGCGGTGTTGCTCGCACTCATGCACTTTTTACCCCAACTGGCGGGCAGGCATGTGCTCGTTCGTTCAACATGTCCGCCGTTGCCCAAATCAACCACCAGGGGGGCACCAGGTTCGCACAGCTGCTCCGCGTTTCACAGAGCCTCTTGCCTTGGGCGCTCCCCCGCCTCGCCAGTCTGCGGGCAGTCTTTCTGCCAGGAGACCTGAATCAGGTCGCAGATTTCCTCTCACGGCGCAAGCCTCCACCGGGGGAGTGGAGGCTTCACCCAGAGGTGGTGGAGACAATTTGGAGCCTTTTCGGCAGGGCCGAGGTGGACCTCTTTGCCTCGGAAGAGTCGAGGCACTGCCCCCTCTGGTTCTCCTGGACGGAGGTGACCAGCCCGTTGGGTCAGGATGCCCTGGCGCACGACTGGCCGAACACTCTCCTGTATGCCTTCCCGCCGCAGCCTCTGATACTGCAGACGCTTCAGAGGGTCCTTACTCAGGGGCACAGGCTCCTTCTGGTCGCCCCCCGCTGGCCGGGGAGAGTCTGGTTCCCACTGCTGCGCAGTCTCTGCTGCAGCCCACCTTGGCGTCTCCCCGACAGGAAGGACCTTCTGTCACAGCTCAAGGGTCAGATTTGGCATCCCGACCCTCACCGCCTTCAGCTCTGGGTTTGGCCTCTGCAGGGCCCAAACCACTGTTGAGCGGTGTCACGGCATCTGTCAGGGAAACTATCCTGAATGCCAGAGCTCCATCCACTCGGGCACAGTATGAGTGCAAATGGAAGCTCTTCTCCCACTGGTGTGTGAGTAAGGCTGAGAATCCGGGACATTGCTCCGTGGCCACCATTTTAGAGTTCCTGCAGTCCCTTCTGGACAGTGGACGTTCTCACTCCACTTTGAAGGTGTATATGGCTGCTATCTCTGCCCGACATGTCGGAGTCGATGGCGCCACAGTGGGGCGCCACAGGTTGGTGTCCCTCTTTCTAAGAGGGGCTCTACGGCAGCGTCCCCCTAGCACCCCAAGGGCCCCGGCTTGGGACCTGCCCCTAGTGCTGGATGCCCTATCATCTCCTCCCTTCGAGCCCCTGGCCCAGGTCGGGCTTAAGTGGCTGTCCCTGAAGGCAGCATTTCTGCTTGCCATAACCTCAAGGAAGCGAGTCGGAGAGCTTCATGCCCTCTCCGTAAGCAGTACATGCCTGAGGTGGAACTCCGATGGCTCGGGTGTCACCCTCTGGCCGAATGTGGCGTTCCTGCCCAAGGTGCTTCCACTAGCCCACTCCAATCGGCCTATCCAGCTGGCACGCTTTAACATTCCACAGGAAAGCGGCACACCTGAGTTGCTGTGCCCTGTAAGTGCCCTGAGGGCGTATATTGATGCTACGGCCTGTATACGGCAGTCAGAGCAGCTCTTCGTTTGCCATGGCGGCACTAGGAAGGGTCGTGCTCTCTCGAAACAGCGGCTGTCCCACTGGGTGGTTGATACCATCACATATGCCTATGGGGCCAGTGGCCGCCCCCCGCCATCAGGGGCCAGATGCCACTCTACAAGAAGCATCTCAACATCGTGGGCTGCCCTAAGAGGGGTGCCCCTGGAGACCATCTGCGCCGCGGCGTCATGGTCGTCTTCTGGCACATTCTCCAGGTTCTACCTAGTCAATGTCGCCACTCCTCACCCTCTGGGTGTGGTCCTGTGGCCAAGCTCCGCTGCTTCCAGCTAGGTGAGTAAGTGCTTGGATTCTTCATGACATGGTTGGTATAGGTCATCCAGTGCTAAAGCACCGCCTCTGGCGGTCAGTAGGGACGAAATAGAACGATAGTTACGGCTGTAACTACGGTTCTATGAGTCCCGGATGACCGCCAGAGTATCCTGTCACTCAGAATTCTTGTGTGCTCGCGAGAAGATTCTGGGAACAGATCCTCTGACGACACCGGCTGATATAGCCGGTGTCACGTGGGTCACAGGTGACTTTGTTGTTATTGGTACTCAAGCTGCGCATGCGCGCGATGGACATATCCAGTGCTAAAGCACTGCCTCTGGCGGTCATCCGGGACTCATAGAACCGTAGTTACAGCCGTAACTATCGTTTTCAGTTGGCTGCAATCTGCAACTCAACACTAGATGCTGCCAAATCATACACACTTAAGATTAGTCACCCTGATCGCAAAATAAAATAAATGAAAGACCATACAGCAAAACAAATTGAACAGAACATAGAACATAACACATGGATCTTATAAACCTTTTTCACAGAACACACTTTAAACCCAGCTATAAAGAATGAAAGCAATGATGGAGGGTGGCAGTTCCAGGGTCTATGCAGAGCCATCACTTATGTTATTAGTAACACCTAGGCATTTTTCCTTCTATATTTAGGTGTCCATTTAGTTTACACACACACGCACGCACACACGCACGCACGCACGCACGCACACACACACACACACACACACACACACACACACACACACACACACACACACACACACACACACACACACACACACACACACACACACACACACACACACACACACACACACACACACACACACACACACACTATGCCACTAGAATCTGGCAGAACTTCTAAATATTTTTCAACCAATCTTGACAGGTTTTGCAGAGCTGCTCAGTTCAGATACATTTACAACTGCTTTTCTCATCTAGGGTCAGTATTACGAAATATGCACTAGCAGATTAATACATCATACAGTCGTGTGTCTGCCATTTTAGAGGTCATAACATTGACTTACATTTATGGAGACTAACCTAAACCAAACGACAAACCAAGTTATAACTCTGAAATGTAATAATTGATTTCATGGGGACCACACACACACACACACACACACACACACGTGTGTGTGTGTGTGTGTGCGTGTTCTTGTCACCTTCTCTCAGGGTTACGTCTGCACCCTTGTGCTCTTCAATCAGCTCTAATGGATCCTCTGGCTCAGACTTAGCCAGGGCACTGATCGTGATACTAAAGACGTTCAAACACACAGGGCGGGGCTCGAGGCTCGATGTGCGTCGTGATGAGCTAAGAGGTACGACAACTGTCCTAACATTTTCTTCCTGTCTTTGTCCTTTGTTTCTTCTCTTGTGCTTCACCATTACAGTCCCTTAACGCTGAACCTCCTACATTAAACCTACAACAAATCAATGTTACACTGTCAAAACCAAAATCTGAAACCAAATCCCCAATGTGATGGACTTACAGTAAAACATATCTTGATTTCTCTTTCGTCCAAACCTTAAGGCCATGTTACTGCAATAATTGCATGACATACAAACATTATGTTCACATCTTCCCTCTGTGTCTTTGTGTCATGAACCCCCCACTCTTCACCACCACGAGGGCCCTTGTGTGCATGTGAATAGTTCACGTGGGTCCCATCCACCCTCCCTCCCTCAACGTCTTCATTCTGGGAGTAAACAAGTCCCCTGGGGCTAATGTGTGGTTTTGTGTGTGTGTGTGTGTGTGTGTGTGTGTGTGTGTGTGTGTGTGTGTGTGTGTGTGTGTGTGTGTGTGTGTGTGTGTGTGTGTGTGTGTGTGTGTGTGTGTGTGTGTGTGTCTGTGTGTGCGTGTGTGGGTGAGTGAGTGTATTTAGATGTTACATTATTCTCCCCACTGACTTTCTATGGGATGGGAAATTGACCGTCCATCCAGCCGCCCCTTTCTCGCTGTCTTTAGAAAAAAGAAGGGCTGAAGGGGAACATGATGTACGGCAGGACAGCCTTCATATGACAAGTCTGTATACATACATGTTCCCATGCATCTGTTACAGTTGCTTTGGCTCAATTTTCAAAACAATATGCAACATTTCTTAATTTGGCCTTGAAATGTCACCTAGCACACAATTGAAAGCATCTGTATGTGAACTATTTGCATGTTTATTACCACATTTTAACAATAAGATTTTCATAATTAAATTATTTTGTAAGGAAGTAACTGATTCCCATAAATAATACATTTTCATTTTGTTAATCAAATATGTTGTATTATTGTTAATATGGTTAAAACAGTCTAGAGTTGACCTTTTCACAGTAAATCCCACATTAATACAGCAATATTATAGTTTTAACTGCATCAATTCATCTTCTCTGTTCTGATTCAACCATAACATTTGGGTTTAAGAATCAAGCAATTGACATTATAATAATTTGTAAGTTAGTGATCAATTGTACAATCGCATTGTAAAAATGTAAAGCAATTTGTTGAGAACCCTAATTGACTTGACACTAACAGCTAGATATTGCAACATTTTGACAGGTATCAAAAGGAAATAAATTGTTTTACTTTGAAATTCCTTCACTGCCGGCATCTGAAATGGCAAAATGTGAGTTATTTGGCAAGGCTACTCAAGAGGGTAATGTGAAACAAGGTGAAACTCTTGCAGAAATATATTTGAGCAAATACATATCTGTAGCCCCTTATGAAATTATGAACTTCTAATGCAAAAGCTCTTTTTTGTGTCTCATTCCCTGCACCACTGACTCTCCATACGTCCATGAACCTAATGGCTCTCCACCACTTGTAAAATCTAGTCTCGGAGGATCTGAGTAACTGTTTTAGTCACAGCTCTAATTCCCAATGAGAGAAGCTGATTCATGGCTCGGACTCATTTAGACTCAGAGGGGTTTGCGGTTGGAGGAGCAGTCGCCTCTTCCTCTCGGTGAGCCCCAGACGGTTCTACCTGCAGCCGGCCCGAGCAAAACAAGGCTGGTCCTATAATTAAGTCTCGGGCTGATTGAATTAGAGCAGTCGCTACATTCATTTTGCTAAAGATGCTCCTCAGTTGCTTGGAGGGACTAATGGAAGAGATGGAGAGATATGTGGGAAACAATTAGACATGACATGATGTCTGTGCCAAATATTTTTCTTCTACATTTACCACACACTTGTCATATATCCCTTTGAAACCTACATCAATTCTTCTTCTTCTGCATCCCTCCCTCTCCTCCGATGTTTCAATTAGATGCCTTGCAATTACATTACAGGGGACATTACTTAAGAGGGACATAAATAGTGACCCCGCCAAGGTGCCTCAGCCAGATGAGATATGAGCTGCCGTGTGTCACGATTTCTGGAGAAGAGACAATCTGATTAGGAAACCATATTCGATGCTCTAGTCTACATCCTGTTCAAATCACAGATTTTTAACTGTTTCTGTACTTACAATAATACATTTAAAGCACCCCCTCAACTTAAAACACGGGTTAAAGATATTGTTCATTAATTTCGATGTTTGACCCTCACTGTGCCGAATGATGGATGTTTGGATCTGCTGACGTAGAACATTTTCTCTGCATATATAAGCAGGATTTTGTGACACCCAGATGTGGAATCCAATCACATCCCAGAATGCAACTTGCACAAGTATGATGTGGTAGCTTAAGGCCCCTTAAAGAAAGGACAAAATGGGAGCAGGAGAGGTTGAGGGATATTCATTTTTTGTGTCTGCTAGTATGAGTCATTCTCCAAAATTCTAGGATACTTAAACTGTCTTAATGTGATTAAATAGTGTCTTTCATGAGCAGTCCCTGCCAGGTACATTTCCATTTTGCATACTGCATACGCCCAGTTAATATTGCAGGCATTATGCAACTGTTCTTATGATTAGTAAGCTGAGCGTCACGTCTTCAATTGGTGGAGTGCCCCTTTAAACTAAAACTACATTTCTACTATGATATTGTGGGGAATGTTTATTGTTCTACTGTGTAGTTCTTAAATGAAAATGTTGTTGAGTTCATGGTAATATTTCAGGCATTGTTGCAATGGAATTTATTTTTGTAATTATTTTTGTTGATGCTATTATGTTGACCTCATTTATGTAACGTGGTAGCCTAGTCTGATAGTTGTAATTAGCTAGATTTACCACAGGTGCTCAGGCTGGAAAAAGGGCAAATGTGGGTCTGAGTTAAACAACAATATTTCAGATTACAAATCAGCAGCCAGCAGTGTGATACCTGGACAGTCTCCTTGCTTCAAGTCAGAGAGAGCTCTGAAGGTAGCCTGACTCCAGCATGCTATGTATATCTGACTGCATGGTCGGCTCTTTAATCTCATCTCGTCATGTCCTCGTTGAGGAAAAGTGCTCGAATGGGATCTTGATTCCAATAATTCTTTCTTATCTTCTGAGGATAGTCTGGGAATAGAAGGTAGACAGCTGTAGCAGATAAAAAGTTAGTGAAAGAAAAAAGGTTCATTTTCAGATTCCATCAACCAGAGTTAAAGTCTGCTGGTTCTCCTTTCTGATATAAGTACATCATATAATAAACAATATTTCACCTGTCCAAGACTACCAAAAGATATGTGCGAGAGGTTTGAAGGGGTAACTTGCATGGTCTTTAACCGATTGACTCAACTTTAATTTAATAAATATGAAAGCAAAATGACATAATCTGGAGTTCTTACTGTTAAAATAAAGTAAATATTAGCTTTGGTAGAAGAACAGACAAACAAAAAGGCCCAAATAATTTGAACATGCAGAACAAAAGTGTTCACTGGCATTATCAATGACTCCTGGAAAGACATCATAGGACGTTCTAAATATATCCAGTAGTTATACACGGTTACATCTGTTTTGGTTCACATCCAAATGCTCTAGAAGAAAGTAAACGCCATCCCCCAACGTTCTCCCCCTCACCCGCAAATCCTTGAATAAATGGATTGACTTTTGGACAAGCGACTGTTTTCCTTCATAATTGTTAATTATCATGAGTGCTCTCTGAGGCACTTTCTATGAATGGAGATGGGACACTCTCCCTTCCTCCACCCTCTGCTCTTTTTACGGGATTGCTCTTAGTTCTCAAGGACGTCACAAAGGACACCAGTGATGGAGGGAGGAGGTGCGGTGGATGGGTGGGGCACCTGCGTCATTCCTGCGCATCCGTTGATGGATTTTATGGTAACGGTTGCCAGTAAGCTACAACCTTTCTAACCCCCCTGCCCAAGTCCATCTTTCCTGCCCCACCCACCGCCGCATGGCTCCTCCCCGAGTACCAGACGAGAGAGTACAGCACTTAAGGTAATGTAAATAACCAGAGAGCAGAGCTATTTTAAGATGCCGTCTTTCACTGTGGCCGTGGAGAGGAACAAAGATGCAAGCCAAGCGATTGTAATTTCAGTCACGTTTTCGGACATGTTCTCATTGTCCGTCTACCATCCAGCTAGCTGAAGGGCCCGACAGATAAGGAGAGCTGGGGCCGCCTGCAAATGCAATAACCTTTTTCTAAAGAAATATGTTAACCTAAAAAATGCATATACATACATGTTTTACAATAACAGACAGATGAAAGTCTGAAGCTTGAAATACAATATTTTAAGCTTAACAATAAAATATGGAAAAATATATCCCTTTTAAACAAGGGCCGTAAAATAAATCTGAGGGGTCACAAAATAATTACAGACTAGGACAGCAACATCTGATAATTGCTCTTTCTCTCAAGATAATTGTACCTTTAAAGTTAAGTTTAAAAACATACGACAATCCAACAGTAAAATGATTGGTTAAACACAAGTCAACATAGCTTTGGTCAAAGTCATCCCATGCCTCACATTCTCGTCCGCGATGTTTTTCATGTTTCAGCATCACCACCAATAAACAGCTAAGAAACATCATTTTAATTAATTAAAATGATTTAAATAATTTTAAAATAAATTAGTTCACATAATCCCTCCAGTATTCAGTGTTTGTCAGAAGAAGAAATGTGTCATACCAATTTGATCTTGCTACAAAAGTAGAATTTATATATTTTCCTGAAATATTTTGTTCTTTTTTTATTGTTTCATCTTTTATGACATCAAAAATAAATAAACATTTAGACAGCATCCTTTCTATCTTATATGAACATTTTTAAACAGCATAATTTGTTATCTATGTATGTATTATTCTCCATATTTATACAAACATACACTTCACAGTGAAAATATTCTGTACACTGCTGAATATATACGTGAAGCAGGACCTGCCGCCACATTGTTTACAATAGCTACTGCTTGACTTTGCAAAATCACAAACAAAACATACACAAACAGCAGTAGAAGTTCACTACTCGATATATTGAGATATTTTTATGCTGCTGCAACAAAAACATTTTCCAAAATTGGGATCAATAAAGTACCATCTTATCTTATCTTATCTTAGAGGTTACATTCATATTCAAGTCTTTGTTCAGAGCCAGAGTCCAGTCAGAACTGTGGGAATTCAATATTCTGTTTTTACGAGCTTCATTAAGGCAGCTTAATATAAGAACATTTTAAACACTAATTTACACTGATAGTTATGAATAAAATCTACACCTGACATTAAAGAGAATATCAGCTAATGCTTCAAGTCAACTACTCTTACTACTTGTATATTTTCTACTTAGCTTAATACAATGATTGTTTATTTCCTGATTCACAGTCATCATGGGTTTACCAGTTTTTGTGAATAAGCCTGTCAAAACTGTATCAAACTTAATGAGTTGAGGGTGTTGGTTAATATTTACGTGTGAGTTGATTCCCGAATCAAAACACAATAATTTCATTGATACAAATGTTTGCTGCACATAACATAATTTCAGTGGCTTGATATGACATTAAAGCTATAAAATCCGGTTTTTCTTACTTTTGTTTTCCTTTTCCTTTTTTACTTCCACTCTCACAATCCTATTTTGAACAGGCGTTCAAACTATGTGTATGTGTTATTGCTTTTATTGATGTGGTACATTAAACCCTCCACCTTCTAACTATGCTTGTGCCATCACTTGCTTCTTGTTAAATACTTGCCATTTCCTACCTCATCAAATATTGCACTACTTCTCCTCTGTAGAAACTGCATGCAGCATCTCTATCTGCACTCACGTCTCCTCCAGTTTGATCTGCTTTTTTCTTAGTGATAAATAAGGAAGAAAATAATTTAAATTAAGACAGTTTTCTTTAAGGAGACCAATCAAAACGGATGCTGTACACCCTACTATCTAAGTACTATATGAGTGAATGCTTGATGTATTTCACAGAAAGAGAACTTCATGTCCTGACATTAGCAGGCTGCTACTTTATACATCCGCCATGTGGCTGGTATCACCACATGCTGGCTGTGGTACTTCTGTAGTCCCAAGGGCGGATGTTTGCTCGTCCTTTTTCTTTTTGGAAGGTCAGACAGAGTAACCAGTTCTCTGACAGTTCACTCTCAAGTTTTTTTCTTTTTTAAATAACATCCTGAGATTGTCATTATTCATCATGGTGGGAGGAATCAGGGCTGGACTCATCCTCCTCCTCCACTGTTTCAGCCGCCAGTGTGTCTCGCCGTTTGAAGGCCGCCGCCAAGGTCACGCTCAGCCGCGGTTTGACGGGCGCCATCTCCGACAGCCCAATGTTGTTTCCACGGGTCACAAGCGTCGTCTTATCCATAATCTCTCCACTGTGCTTGGACACCACTGCATCCAGGAAGTCGTATTTGTGTGAAATCTTGCCGCTCTCAAACAGGTACTTTGCCAGGTAGGAGACAGCAACGTTACCCAGAAAGGAGGCCAACATGGAGACGGTCTTAAAGGGGAACTTCTGGACAACCACATCCTCCATCTCTCCAGTCATGTGGTGTATCCTCTGCTCAGTGGTCCATCCAGGGTAATAAATGAAAGGGGGCATCCGCAGGTAGGGCTCACCTCCACCTATACGCAGCAGCATGCCGAACAGGTAGGCAGCCACAGAGCCGTACGTGTTGGTGCCTTTGACAAAGAGCACGCTGATCAGCTGGGGGAAGATGATGACGTAAACCAGATCTGAGCTCAGATACCACAGCCCGTAAACTGTCCCGGTCACAAGCGCCATCAATGTAGCAAGGCCACCGAATACAAAGATAGTAATGCGCATCACCCATACGATCTCACGGTCAGACGCCTAAGGAGGTAGAGAAGAGTGAAGAAAGTATTGTGACATGTGCAGGACAGTCAAAGAAACATGGGTTCTGTATAAACTCTGACAGAAAAACTTCAGATGACTTCAGGGGCAAACACAGGGTACTTACGGACTGTCTGAAAGCAAGTTGGTAGATGTTCCTGGCAAACATGGAGCTTGCTGAAAGGATGGATGAGTCTGCGGAGGACATGACAGCTGCAGACACTGCACCAAGTCCGAAGAAAGAGACGAATGGAGGGCAAAGATGTTGGAGCACGATGGGTAGAATCATGTCGGCTTGGTCCCTATCTTTAGGAGCGATGGCCCCATAACTCGTCTGGTTCCAGTCTGAGCAACAGAGAGATCACATGACATATCCAGTGTGCCTAGTATACATGTACTGTGACATAAATAAATATTAATCTCGCCTCCAGAGAAACCAACTTCTCCAATTTTTCGGAAATTCTATTAACTATTATGTAAAATACAATGTAAGCCTTAGATTACTCATCATATTGTAAAACATACAATTGCTACAAAACATGCACAACTATTAGCATTGCAATATTTATTTTTAGTTTGCTTGTGATTATTCATTTCATGATAAAACAAGACAAAATAAAGTTGTATATCCTGGTGTTCACTGAGGAATCCTACGCCTGGAAATCTGGAGATCAAACCACTAATTTGGTCCCTTGCCTCCCTCTAATGTAATATTTACACAGCCAGTGTGGTTATTAAATGGATTCTTGCTTCATTATGGATGAGGTGCACCAGCTGCTATTTACCAGGCTCTATTTAGATCTAAGGGCAACATGTACCCACCCAGAGCATCCCCCCCCCCAAAAACAACCACAAACACAGACTGTGAGCTCTCTAACCTGTGGAGGCCCCAATGGCCCCGATGAGAACGGAGGGCACGGCCATGACCAGGCACCCAAAAGCAGCCAGGAAGGAGAGGACCTGGGCGTAGGTGGCCGAGGAGGCCGACAGGACCCTCTGGAAATACACCTGCCAGGGTATTCCTCCAAGCATCTGTAGCACATTTAGAGACCAGTGAATAACCCTCGCATAACTTTAGTTCTCTTTTGGCTTTATAGCCCAAACTCACAAATGTGCCTCACTGGGACTTAGCCTTAGACTCTTAATCTGGAAAGTAAACACTTTGTAAAACACATTTAACAGGAGGGCATGAAATTCCTCTTCATAAGAAACCACTGATTTTGAAAAGAGCTGGAGTATATTCAATTTGTAATGACTGATTCATTCTCTGACTGTCTACTCAACTTGATGGTATGTAGTTAGTTAGTTAGTTAGTTAGTTAGTTAGTTAGTAAGTAGACCAATTATTGGTTATCCAATTGAGAGGTGAATAACTGGTGACTGTACCAGGAGGCAGAAGTTGTCGATCCAGACCCAGGTGTCGTTCTTGCCGATGCTGCCTCTCCAAGGAGACTGGTACACCTGCTTCACAGCAGTAACGGTGATGTCTGACACCGCGGGGTTGGTCAAAGCAAAAGGGACACTGATCCACTGCAGACAACCAGAAACAAGCACAGCAATAAACACCAAATACCTATAAGCAAAATGGTAACATATCTTCTGGAGAATTTTGTCACAAATTCATTTTTGTCACACTTTGCACCTTTCATATGTGAAAATGAGTTTAGAGTGTTTTAGCATTTTTTAAGGTCAAGGTCAAAGTACATGTTGTGCAAGAAATGTAACAAATCTACTCAAGAACCAAATCTAATGACACTATTGGCAATCAATACTCTTACTACTGCTCAACATAAACGTACCAGGCCGATAAAGATACAGATGAGCTGCACCACGTCAGTGTAGGCCACAGAGTAAAGTCCTCCAACCAGGGTGTAAAAGATTGCAATGAGAGCTGAGATAACCACTGACATCTTGATGTTGATGTCCACGATGACACTCAGAGTGGCACCTATGGTCATGAGCAAACAGGTATTATGGTCACTGCAACATCATATAGACAACACTCACTTTAATCATATGATCCCACTATAATTTTTTTTTATTGTTGACAGAAACTTACCAAGGGCAGATAAGATGGCAGCAGACCAGAAGATCTCTCCCATGAGTGCAGGTATGAAGAGGAGTCCACCCATACGTTTCCCATATATCTGCTGGAAGGGGTCCAACATGGTGACGTAACCTCTTGAGCGCATGGGCTTAGCGAAAAAAAGGCCACCTGAGACAAAGAGTGGACACATTAGAAGGTACCAGCCATCCACAGGCCATAACTAGGTCTAGATTAAACTGCCTCTTGTACTCAAGTTTGCGCTCATGTATATTCAAATGACAGTTTATTTTAATTAATCTGTTAAAATTGACAAAACTAATAATTAAACAAAAAAGAGGCTGATAATCTACAGTGAAAACCAGGTTTAGGATTTAACAAGGGGAGTTAGAGTTAGCCCTCTTATAAGGATGAATGGCACCAGTGACGGTTTTACAGCACCTCAATAATTTCAATCAGTATAGTCACTAGGTAAGTTAACGTAGAAACAACTAACAAAAATATATTGTTATACGCCTGAACACAAGTAATATTAAACATGTGTTTTTATAGTGATTTAACAACTCACCCACAACAAGGCTGAGGGCATATCCAAAGGGAGCTTGTGCCCAAGCCAAGCCATAATCAGGTAGATACACATACTCAGCTGTGCCATTTATATATCCTCCTCCAACCCAGGTCGCTGGAAAATCGTACAGAAGAAACATGTCAGTGGAGAAAACGCAGATTTAAAATAAAATGTAACTTGTCCATTTTAGTAGGAGTAGAGACATCTGAGAAGTTCTTACAAAATGTATGACAGAGTCTTACAGAGTTTCTTTGCCATTTATTTAAAGGTGGGGTAGGTAAGTTTGAGAAACCGGCTCGAGATACACTTTTTATTATATTCCATGGAATGCTCTTAACATCCCGATAACAATGAATATCTTACGTGCTTTGACAAAAAATCCATAAAAAAATGTACTGTAAAAAGCACGACCAATAATTTTAGCAGGCCCGGCTAAAATAACTGGATGGCCTACCTGCCTGTCAGCCTTCAATCTGTGCACAAATTTATCTCGTGCCCTCATTGGTCATGTGCGCGTTCGTGTGTGTTGGAGGAGGGGCTCTGTAAGGAAGTGGCAGATTTTTTCCGGCTGTGTATTTTCAAATTCAAGCGCACTCGAGCTGGTTTCTCCAAAATTACCTACCCACCTTTAAGTAAAACAAAAATACTCAAACAACTCTGTTCAGCAAAAAACATCTGGTTCTTTACGCGTACAAAAAAAGGAAATAATACAATTACAGAGTTTACAGTGCAAATGTTATGTCAAGTCTTGGACCTTCTCAATATAACTATAATGACTGTATGTTATTGAAGTACAGTTTCCAGATTTAGAAGAGGCCCATAAGTCTCTTTGCTAATTATCAATGGTCTTTGCAATTATCAGCAGATGTACATCTGCTGATAATTGCAAAGACCATTGATAATGCAATAATAATTGATAATTCTTCTTCTTCCACGTTAAGTAAAACTGACCCAATGTGAGAGGACGTAAAGAGGCTGATTAGATTCTAATCATCATTATAGAGGTTCGTGTGTTAGTTCATGTAAATACAAGTGTGTGCGTTCATGTGCAAACGTAGGATATGTTTTGTTAATTGGGAAATTCATATCCTGCAAGGCTCCTAAAGACGTCATGAGATAATGACCTTTCGACATCTGGAACATACATGTTGCTCTGATGTTGGTGCGTCCATATGGAAAACATGATGTTCCGTGTGCTAGTTAACATGGTTAGGGGAAATGTTCGTGTGTCATTTAGAAACCATACATAGGCTGTGTGAAACTTAGCATTACTATCACTGCTTGAGAGCAAAGGTAATGTTTTCCTCATTATTATTGATTGTTGCACAACGAAATAATAATTGATCAACTATATCTGTGTTTTTAAAGCCTGTTTTAAAGAAACATCGCTACTAAAATCACAGTTTTATTGAGCATTACATACAAACTTTACCTGTCATGGTAAATCCACCGACAAATAATCCGATGTCTCTCCCTCCCACCATGATGGTCTCGCTGCGGTTGGTCCCCTCCGCCTCCCCGGAGTGTTTGTTCTTCCATGCCGCCCAGATGCCCACAACCAGGATCAGTAGATAGAAGATCGCGATAGCCACAAGCCCCTCTACATGGATGGTCATTATCGCACCGGTATGCCGCTAGGAACGGGAGGGCATGGAGACCTGCTGCCACACGGATAAAAAAGTATCATAATAAGTAAAATAATAATAAAAAAGAACAATAAATTGGGATTAAGCCTCTACACCATTTTGAGTTTTCGGTTCGTTTAATATAAAGATACATTTTAGATGTTCAGCTGGTTGGATCAGATGTTCAAAAATGCATTGACTTGTTGAACGGGAATGCTGTAATAAAAATAGCCACCACTTAATGTTTAATTAGCTGATTTAATGGATTCAATGCGGTCGATTGGTCATGAAAGCTATAGCATGTCTCTCCAAACTCAGAACAGGTTATTTGCGTCGAATCTCACTCTTCATTTTCAGAAAAGTAACGTGAAAATGTATAAAAAAACAAACCTGGCAGCTCTATTAATCTATTTATATTCCTTCAAACAAAGAAAAAATAAGTTAAAATACATTCCCTTTAATTCACTCAAATATGCCTATAAATGTTATTTCCTATATACATTTTTAAGAAAATAATCAAACAAATATGTGAACATTTTTGAAAATAATCGCAGTTTGTCTTCTAGCTGCGCATTTTGATCAAACCCTTTTTCTCTTTTCGTTGTTTGTCCTTCTATCCGGACGCTTGCGCGTAAAATTCCAATTACGCACAGCATTCACGACTAAAATATAAACACCATAGGTTCAAAACAGCCTTATCCAAATGATATTGTGGATAACGACCCTCAACATGAAGATCTGCACTTTGGTCCTCCGCAAATAACAAATGTATCATACTCTAAAATATGATAAACGCAGTCAAACAGCTTACCAAAGCTTAGAAAACACATGCAGAACTTACCTTAAGTATTTCTAAAGTCATGTGCTGGGGCACCTGAGTCTGGAAAAAGAGAGCAGAACAGTTGGATGTTTTTAAGAGCCTTGTTTCCCCCTTTGCACCGCGAGGAACAGTGAAATGAAACGTTGGTGGAGGTCTCCGGGTGACTTACTGAGGCTTATAAGGGGGCATGTGCCGTCAGCGGGCTGATACACACGTCAGAGGAACCAAATGTCGTTCTTATTAAGCACCTTGCATGGAAACACGTCAGAGTGTCCTGACTGAGGACGTGGGAGAGATTCCTTCACTCAATGTGGATTGTTGTTTGTTTTTTGTATTACTATTTTTGTACCTCTTAATAGCTTAATATGTATTTTATTATCACCGTTTTATTTTATTATCTTTATTGTAGGCTACTACTTTGTGCTTGAAGTAGCCTATGCTTCCAGTGGCTCCTGTTCCACCGTACCGGACGCGTAACGGCCCTAATTGCGCAGCCATACTTCATGTGGCCTTTTATCAGCTGTCACCATCTATACAGCTGGCATTTTACCTTACAACCGCAATTACGTTTGCTCAACAGGAGCAGAGTATTGGTGCGGATGACGAACGCAAAAAAGTGCTTCAATTTAACGCTCATCAAGAATTCGATATACCCAGGCTTGTTAACCTCGAAACTTGGGCCCAAAGTGGAATAATTATATGACTAAAATGCTCCCCATCTTTGAGCAATTAGAAACCATTTGGGCGTTCTATGTATGCCTGCCACGTTCTCTTCTGGATATATCAAGCAACTGCGTCTACTTAATGGCCGCCTCTGCCTTACATCGTTTAATCTCGGCTACTCTTGTCAAAACTGACAGACATCCAATTAGGATGGATCCTGAAGAGCTGCAGGAGAGATTTAATGATACAGTCTGACTTTAAAAGAAGAAGCTAAAACACACACACACACACACACACACACACACACACACACACACACACACACACACTATGAGGACGGTGTAAAGGAGTAGTTATTTGCTAAAGAGGTCTGAGGTCTCAGCTCATAAAGGGAAAGGCTGATGAGATTATTTTTGACCTGTAGAAACACACAGCGCCCCGTTTGAGCACCAAGGACAGAGGCCAATATATTCTGTATTTGAAGGTTTACATTGTTGGACAACATTTAAATTGTGCTTAATTGTATCAGTTGATAGGACTGCATCGTGAAGTCTTGTGAGATGTGAAATATACGCTAATTATCTTTTGATAAATATTCATTCATTTCACATTGTAATCGTTCATTTGTGGGACGATTATTGTAGAATTTGTTCATTCTAATACATGTTTTATTTCTGAAGTTTTTTCTATTAATAACACTATGGGCCATATAACTTCTTATTCAATCTTTGATCAGTTTGCCACAAAGAAAGTTAAGCAATCGCAATACTGTTAATTGACTGTGATTAAGTTTGACATCTGATTCAGTCTGATACTGATGCCAAAATCTAAAACATCCGGAAGACAGCTGGACAGCTTTCTAACTGCATGTTTGACAGATGGCTGCCACATGAACTTGACACTTTCTCAAACCAAACACTGAGGCTGAGTATCTACCTGTTTGAGGCTTGATGATGCTAACGACACACGGTTCCTTCTTTATTGTAACGGATTAACACAATGTGTCACTACAAATAATAAAAAATGTAATCCACTTGTACAACCGACAAATGTTTATGTTTAACCAAATACATTCTACAGGGCTGAGGACTCAATGTTTAATGAGCAGCTGTTGCTGGCACCCTCAAGATGTTCGTGAGAGAGAAAGGCACATAGAACGAGAGAGAGACAGAAAGCACGAGAAGATAGCATGAGTAATGATTCCAAATCATGAACCAATATTCATTTTACACAGTATTTATTCTTAAAAATAAACACGTACAATGTTATCAACAACAAAGCTCATTTAGTAACAATCTAACATACAGTATCTGATGCTAAAGTGAACTAGTGCTCACAGGGTCTTCTCGTTTTGAATGAGATGTCAGGAGAATATGAAACATGGTCTCACAGGACTCCTCTCCTTGTTATGGATAACATATGGTGTCTTAAGGATATGAACATGGAAAGTAAATCTTCACTCTGAAATGTCTTACAGTTAGAAATAGACAATATAATTAGAAAATCAATGTGGTGACCTTAAAACACCTACAAGCTCAATTTCAATATCTTGGACTTGGGCGTCCCCCAGTGGTCTACACGAAGACACTGATATGAGTGGGCTTAAAGTAACAGGAAGATCCATTTCCATTGGTTATGTCTACTTGCAAAATAAATCCAATACAGTTATATATTTCAAAAAGCAACAAAACTACACTTTCCAGCTTGTGTTTCTTGCTTCAAACACAAATAAAGTACTTGATATGAAGGATTGGTAGATCTGTTGGTGGCCCCGACTAAGCATGATTTTTCTTTTCATTCACTCACGACTTAAATAACTAAACTAAAAAAAATGTAAAGGAAGTTTTTTCATCCTATCCACCCCATGCATTCTTGCCGTACATTTTAGTGTCTCCATGGGTGATATCAAGCTGATATTTTCTGACTACATAGTTGTTATTAAAATAGTTCTGCAGAAGAGAAATTAAAGAACATGATAAAGCGGTGTATGTATATGATATAAAACACTATTATTTAAAATATTTGAATGTACATGTTGGTTAGTTGATACTCTTTGCCCTGACATTACTCAGAAACAGTAACCCCCCTTCCTTTCAGATGAGGTGATGCACAAAAGCTAAAAGCAACCACACACTCTGATCTGTACAGCAATTGCTTTTAATGCAAGCATTCAGTCAGAGACTAAAGCAGATGATCAAAGGATTGCATTAAAAACTGTGTGCAGACTGAGCAGATGATTTTCCTTTTTCTAGTGGTGTGCCTTTGAATCACTGGAGTAGAATGAGTACATTATATTATTAGGTTTTTTCTTGGGCAATGGAGTAAGACAAAGTAAAAAAATAACACTGGTTGAAATAACTTTGTAAAGACAAGTTCTGATTTTAAGCAAACTAATTCACTTTACATTCACTTCATAACAATCACTTTTTACAGCTAAGTTTACTATACAGGTACATGCAACCACAAGTAACAAATCTACATTAAATGTAATCTTTAATGCACAAAAATATATTTTCAAAGAGAGCAATATTATTCAAACATCAGTAGAGCTGCAAGAATATATTAGCTGCAGGGACGATATAGTAACTCTTGCTTTATATGTGACCCAATATCCAAGTTTTTGCATTTGTAAAATAAATACAAAAATGTGCTTCTGTTGAAGAAGTAAATGATTGTTAACTGACATGCTGTGATGCTTCAAACACACGTAATAATGTAGCTACAGAGGCCTTGAGAGACATACAAAAAGAAATTGGAGCATTTGGCATATTTCAGTGCTGGAAACAAATGAACTTTCCTACAGGTTATTTTGTATGTAATAGCCCTGCACAGATTGCACGTACTTAACGTCACTGCTAAACGTTTTTAATCTGATGCATGGAGGCTTGAGACAGGCAGAGAGAGACTGCCACCTGATTTCAATTAGTGGACATTCAATCTGAGCATGTATTCCCTGCTGTGTGGAAATGAATATGATTGTAGCACATCAGGCCACAAATATCTAATATTGGTGTTTTGTAAAACATGTGCTTTCTCCTCCAGGAATCTGGCACATTTCATTTGTGGAACACATGGGAGAGTTAAGGGGCTAACACATACACAATGACACATCCAATCATGTCTTTTTTACAAACCTTCCAGGTATCCATGCTCCCTAAAATAAAGACAGCACCAATCAAAATAATCATGTTCCCTCTGGAACTCTCAACAATATTAAGAGTGGAAGGGATAATATAAATAGATGTTTTTGTTTTAAATGTAA
>NW_022989768.1:3679292-3711792 GCF_902827175.1 Gymnodraco acuticeps
GCTCATGGAAGCACGGCATTCGTTTGTGTCGGCTGCCCTTAAAGGCAATGTGAGCGTCCATTCTCATTGGATAACGGAGAATTGTACACCCGGAAGTAAGTATTCCCCTTACTGTCGATTGATTTTACAGTGATATCTGCACTACTCATCGACTAAAAAACACCAGATTATCCTTGTTAATTACACAACATTGATTGGTTTAAATTGTGTGCAATGCTTTTGTATTTTTCCCCTTCGATTCGGAGAAACAAATGTTTTTTCTGAGTAAAGGATGGCAGAAGACACTACACTACCCAGAATCCCCAGCTATCGTTTGGACTACACCATGTGCTCTGTTTGACAAACCCCGTGATAGTCCTCAAGCTCTGTGATTGGAGAGTGTGCTCCGAGGGTTACGCCGAGCCTCGAACAGCACTTGAAATGGGATGGAACCACGCAGACTGTCCAAAACTGGATTTGAACGGGTCCACGCGTCCCCCTCCCCCACCCTGTCCCCAGAACTACAAAAGCTGGCTATTCTGTTTCGCAACATGTTCTGTATCTATGGCACGTCTCTACTGGGAGTTGTAGTTTTAAAAGACGTTTTCGTATTTCCCATAATAAGAAGTTGCCAGTATTAAACTGTGTACATCCCTGGAGGTTTAGGGGATAGGAAACACTCACATTTAAAACATATAATTAATAAATGGGTGAAAATTGCTTGTGCCCATAATGGGCAGCATTAATATATATATACACACATGCCAGCTAAGGTCAGAAGAGCTTTATTTAACAGCTGGTCTTATGTTTGTGACCCCTGTTGTTAATTGATAACATTACATTACATTACTTAATTGATAAGCCTGAAACATGCACTTGTTAAGGTTCAGAGGCACATTTTGCAAATATGGCAGTATAGCCATCGATCAGCTTAAGATAAGATATACTTTATTGATCTCAAGTTGGAACATTTGCGTTACATCAGCATGTGTAACAGTTAAATATGCAGTGGGTTTATTTGTAAATAATTTAGTATAATCACACACAAATTCTGTGTTTTATATTCAACAATTTTGTGTTCTTTATTATTGATTGTTCAATACCTGACAAGGTCGGAGATGAAATATCTACATACATCTTATAAGAGTATAATACATTATGTATAATATCAGTTAAAATAAGTGCTTCAACATAGTTAACATTGCTGGAGGTACGCACAAATATTGATAGATGTCTTGTAATGCACTATTGAGGAACCTGCGACCCAAGTTTTTCATTCAATGCATAACTACACCATAGTTGTGTAGGCCTATATGATATGTCAATAAACCTTAGAAAATCTTGAAATCTTGAAAGGGATGTGCAAAATAGTCATTATATACAGTCTTTAATGGACTATTAGTAGAGAATAACGAGTAATTAATATACTTTATAGGGATCCTATTAATATCTAATAATAAAAATAATGAAATTCAATAACATGCTTAACCACTAGGTGTCCCTTTATATCAGCTGTGCACCTTTATGGTGTAAATACAGCCTATCTACCAATTGGATCAAATATAAAAGTCAGCCGAATTAGTGTTGATACTGCAAGGAGACGTATTGTGTGAAAATAAATGTAAGATGTTGTTTAATGGCTGATATTTTATGATCCACGTCACGTTTTCAGTTCTCATGTTTGTCTAGAAGTCTTCTCATCAGGGCTATATAATACAGAACTACGGCAGATATGTAATATTTAATGCAGCCGAACCGTGTATTACAATGCCGTTATGTGATGACTTCCAAAGAGAAAAGCAAGCACACTCGGAATAAAGTATTATTGTATTTTTTTTCAATGTTTTCGGTCTGTTTCCGTTATTTGTTCATGACGATGTGCTGTGAGATGTGAGACTGGAATTGCACAGGGGAAAATAACGTAGGCTATCTTTAGATGCGGATTTTGTTAAACTAATATGTTTCGCTGTGGACCAACACTATACATTGACGGGAAGGGGGTAGGGGTAGCAATAAAGATAACACCATTAAATAGTTAAAAACATAACAGAAATAATATCGATAGCAGCGTCCCTAGCAACCACCTTGGTAACAATGAAAACGTTATGGACGCAATTTCCTGAAGTAATCTTCGTAATAACTAGCAAACTAAAGATCATGTACATCCACTGCACACATAATCTGAAATAACAACTCATATTTCTCGCATCAAATGACATCAAAACGCATTTTAATGGCCAAACTAACTTTAAATAGGCATTTTCCATCGAGAAAAACGAAGTTCGGCCATGTTTTTTTTTTCTTCAGGGAGAAATTTGAAGATCACGTGACGTCAAACAGAGCACATGGTGTAGTCCAAACGATAGCTGGGGATTCTGGGTAGTGTAGTGTCTTCTGCATCCTTTACTCCGAAAACATATTGTTTCTCCGAATCGAAGAAGGGAAAAATACAAAAGCATTGCACACAATTAAACCAATCAATGTTGTGTAATTAACAAGGATAATCTGGTGTTTTTTAGTCGATGAGTAGTGCAGATATCACTGTAAAATCAATCGACAGTAAGGGGAATACTTACTTCCGGGTGTACAATTCTCCGTTATTCAATGAGAATGGACGCTCACATTGCCTTTAAGGGCAGCCGACACAAACGAATGCCGTGCTTCCATGAGCGTCTATAGAAGCATATGGACATCCCGGAAAGCTGAAAATGGACGCTAAGGGGCCCCCCCTTGCGTTGAAAATGGACGCTAAGGCCCCCCCCCTTGCGTTGGAAAAAGCCGACAGGGGACTTGACATAACGTCAACATAGGCCGACCTGGGAGTGAGGATGTGTTGAAAAGAACAGCTGACATTGAGCATTTTCTTTTGATGCGAACAGATCTACCGCGGCTCGGCCGTAACGCACCCACAGCTGACTCACAATTATTGGATGTAGAGTCCAGTCTGGATATAGTGGTGCACCTCTGGACAGCAGATCTGCCCCGAGGTTCATCACTCCTGGTACGTGCGTCGCTCTCAGAGAGAGGAGACGTCCGCAGCTCCATAAGATCAGTTTGCGTGCCAGCATGTGTAACTGGAGAGAACGCAAACCCCCTTGGCGGTTTATATACGATATTGTGGTCGTGTTGTCTTGATGATGTCCTCTGAGAAAAGGCAGAAAGCGTTTTAGGGTGAGGAACACCCGCTAAAAGCTCCAGATAATTTATGTGACCGTTGGAGGTCTCTGCTCCAGAGACCCCTCACAGGTCGACCTTCGTATATACCCCCCCAGCCCGTCAGACATACGTCTGTGGTGACCACCTTCCGCGATAGGACAGCACCCATAGTGTCGGAGTTTTGAGGTTTTTACAACCCAACTCGTCTCCGCATGTCGTTTTGGCGAGTCCTGCTTAAAATCATAACAGGAAGGAAATCAGAGAACACCAGGATACCAGTTTAAACAATAATCTGTTTTAATTATAAAAGGTAATAATGCAATGCAATATAATACATTACAATACAATATAATACAATACAATTATACTGTAATGTAAGGAGTACTCCTGCCCTTGTTCGCGTGCTGCGTAGATCCTTTGGTCCTGGCAGCCCGAGAAGAGAGAGTGAACGCCAGGACTCAACAGGAGATATACAAGAATAAACAGGAGGGGTTAGGTCAGCTGGTCATCTTTTCAGGTCATCTCATTGGGAGATGCAAAAGATGCTGTGTCACAGTGAATCAGCGCGTGCCAGCAGAGAACAAAACAGGCTCACTTTGCAACAAAACACATCTTATCATATAGCTTATCACACAAGTCATATGTGTTTCTTTATGAAAGCCATACTTGTTGGAAATGTAACAGTCATCATCTCATGACCTCCTCAAGACCAGCTATCCAACAAAGCTTAACTGTCTTCATACCTCCAGGCCATCTCTGAACTTCCATCCACCCGAAGTCAGCTTACCCAGAATCAGAAGGACCATTGTCTCTCTTAACTGTGTGACTCAATTCTCCTGCTCTTTTAGGAGTCTTGAAATGAACGCACATACATTTCTCTCACAAACTAACACTTAACATCCCATAGCCTATATCAGGTGACATAAAAATGAATACACCAGAATTACGCTGTATCAAACTTTTTGCCATAATACTTTACATCAATTTCCACAATTCCCCCTTTTTATCTCTTTCTCCAGAGATAAACTTAAACAAGGCATTTTGAAACATACCCACTGTCATTATTTTCTACTGTGTCCGTCCCCCAAACATTGTATAAATCCATCCGAAGCTGAGACCCAAAGTACTTGAAATCTTTGGGAAAAGAACACCACTTTCCATGGCAGTGAAGGAACCATGCCCTCTAGCAGCTGAGTGCTAGAATCATCAGCCCCCCCCCCCCCTCGGAGGAATAGCCCACAAGGACAGCTGATAGGGAGGGGAGATGCGGCTTTCCCTTCACAGGTGGAACTGATCAGAGAGAAGTAGACTCCTCTGCTGCCATCGACAAGTCCCCTGTGCCGTCCTGGCTTGCCGTGTATTTGTCCCCCCGATCCGCTGACGGCAGCTTCTGGGCTGGCCTGCTAGAGAGATGTCTTCCTCCTCCTCCGGCCCGCTGATGGTGGCTTCCGGGTCGATGCTGGAGAGATGTCTCCCGATCCCCCCTTCTCCGGCCCGCTGATGATGCCTCCCGGGTCGACTGCTGGAGAGATGTCCTCCCGATCCTCCTTCTCCGGTCCGCCGATGACAGCTTCCAAGTCGACATCCTTGACGAGAGCCGATCCGTCCCTGATGTCGTCCCCCTGGTCCTCGTAGGTGGTTTCCCCGCCGCACACTGGCTCCCGTGGTACGAGCTGTCCCCCTTTTCTCCTAGGCAGAGACGGCATGAGAGATCCGCTGGGTCACTCGCGTCGGGGCCGGAGAGCCTGGGGTTGAGCCACTTTGGCCTGATGACCTTCAGTCAGACGAACTCCGCTGTGTCGGCTTCCTGGGTCCCCCTTTTTTGCGCCAGCAACCTGTGTGGAGAAATCTGATACAAATCCCTCAAGCCTACGCTCAGGGCTTCGGGGCCCTCAGCTGTTTGACCACCACTGCGTAGGGCCGCTTGGAAGCCTGTTGATGGGGTGTCTTAAAACAACAGACGTCTGTGAACAGGTTTTCTAAATTAATTGTAGACCTCCTATCTGCCAGTGCAGCTTCAGAATCTTAATACTTGGACTGTGGCAACTAAATAAGAACCCCAACATCTTTAGGTAAACTAAATAACATATTTCAATAGCTCTGAATTTCTGACAAGCAACTGTGTTTATTTTAAATGAAATCCTTGAGATCCCATTTAAAATCTAAATATAATATGAAACTGCTAATGTTTCTGGTAAAGAAACACATTAATGTTATGGATTCAAAACAACAAAACCATGATACTGACAAAGTGAATGATTTCCTGGTGATACTGCGTTTACCTGTCAGTGCTTAGATATTATCCCGCTGAAAAAATGAATACAGAATTTCCAACAAACTGTCATCAAAATGTCTTTCTATTGTGAATTTAGATGAAATGTATATCCCCATAATGACCTAACAATAAAGTCTATGGCTTTTACTTCTTTACCAGGCTTGTTACATGATGTTGTCTAATTAAATTCTGTCTCATTACATTACTATGTTTTAGCTTTAACTGTAATATGTTCTTTCTACATTTCAAACCTCAGTTACTTTAATATCTGTTGAAACATTACTCACAGGTCAACTTCTTCAGTATTCCATTCTGGAATTACATCTCACAGTAGCCCCTTGGCCACTGATTCTGCATCCTGTGTTACCTGTTATAACTCAATCAATATTAGAGACATGTCAACATTCACCAAACAGTATCTTATCCTCAGATATGGAGCAGGTCAATTCTAAAACTGTCAATCAATGGTCAGATTGAACAATCGAGTTGGGGCAGCAGTACACTCCCCCTTTTTACACATGACTCATGTGTAACCAAATCCTGTATGGGAAGAAAACCTTCAGGTAATAATGGATTATAAGAAAATACCAAACATTTTTTCCAAATGTACATCCATCATTTCCACAGTAAACACTGAAATGAAGTGTTTCTCTCCATCCTTCAGTCCTAAAAGAAACAGAATGTTCATGTTTTAGTTTGAGTTTCACATTCTGCAAACTGCCACCTCCTGTGGGACTGCACAAGTGCGGTTTTCCAATTCTGTGGAATTTTATTGAGCCCCCCAGAAAAATGTGTTAGTTCCAACAACATGCTTTGATTAGTCATTGTTTTAAATTATGCAGTTTGCACTGATCACATGCAGACATACACTCACATTCACACTCACACTGTCAGGTTGTAAAGTCAAGTTTGGTCAGGTTCACCCCAGAGTCAGTCATTGACAGTGCCTTCTCAAGTTACACTGTCGGTCAGGGTCAAAGGTCGTTGGTCTCAGTCTTTTTGGCCATCGTGTCGTGCTCTGCAGAGACTTTGACATTTCAGCATAGGCCAGTATCCTTGTCTACAAAATATGTATATATGGAGCGCCATCATTTATTAATTCACAATTACAACTATAATTTTCCAGATATCTATCTTTTCATTGGGACAGATGTTTCCCACATTCCCTGAAAAGTGTTAGCCAAAAAATGTCACTTCCTTATTGTACTACTACTGCAGTTTATTAACCCCTAATCTATATTAAAATGTCTGATAGATCTATTTCAGAAACGTGTGCATATATTATTATCTTGAGTCATTACTAGGACCTGTAAAGCTCTGCTATGTATTTCATAACTCATATTCATTTATCTTCAAATCTGGTCCACTTAAAAAACAATGTTAACCTCTTTAACAGTGCGTGGAACCTTGGGTGTCCGAATATGTAACAATCACTCCTTCCTTTATCAAGGATTTTAAAAACAGAAGTCATTTCATCAATGGTTTGTAGCTAAATTTAGGAATTATAACTTATGGTAGGTATGTTTTTACTTTTTAACATCTCTAAATGTCAGTTAATTACTAACTAAATTAATGTCCATTAGGAGGTGGTGACGCTAGTCTTCCAAACTCATAATCTGGTGCCGTGCGCTTCCTGTGAAGCTGCAAGTAAGATTTTAAAAACCACTGCAGGGTGGGTCGAGTGACCCCTCCTCCCTATTGGTCGTCAATAATATGCACCATTACAATGGGTGATTGAAGGCCCCCACATTATTTCCAATTTCAGCATCAGCCTTCTTTACTCTAAAATTACTTTTTAAATAGGAATATTTAGAAATGGAACAAGTATTCAATCTTCAGAAAAGTTCTTAACGACTTCCGGTGAGGCACGAGGCTGATGGCAGCAAGATACTGAGCGCTGAACAAAATCCCCCCTTTTTTCCTATTTATTGCAACTCATAGACAGTAATAACACACATTTGAGAAAAGAAATGTCTCCAGCAAAGAAGGAAAAGACTCCGACTAAAAAACAAGAATCTAACAGACAAGCTAGCGATTCACCCACCGATATAGCTATGCTAATCAAGCAAGCTATCGCGGATGAGATGGAAACTCTGCAGGGAACAATAGCAGACATGCTAAAGGGTGCGATTGAGAAGGCTCTCAATCCTATAGAGAAGCACTTGGTCGAAAACGGCAACATCCTCCGGTCATTAAAAGAACAAGCTGATGGTCACGCAAAAAAGTTTGACAACGTTTTCAATAAGATTGAGAGCATTCAGGTTGCCGTGCGCAAGAATGAGAAGGAAACTAGCACGTGTATCATGGAGGTGACAAAGATGCGAAGGAAGCTCAATGAATTGGAGGACAGGTCCAGAATGAACAATGTAAGGATTGTCAACTTACCAACAGGTGTTGAGGGCGATGATCCCAGGGGTTACCTTCAAAAGATGCTGCCTATCTGGATACCTTCAATCAAGAGCCCCACAATAATCCACTGGAAATCGATAGGGCACATCGTATTTTCTCCAACAACACCTCAAGATCGCGGACCATGGTTCTCAAACTACTACGCTATAACCGACAGACAGGCCATTCTTGAAGGCGCGAGGAAAGCTAGACCGACTCTCCAAGACGGGACACAGCTGTTGTTCTTCGCCGATTACAGCCCCGGTACGACACAGGAGCGACAGGAATACAAGGAGATCCGCACTAAACTTCGACAGAAGGGGATCGACTCGTTCATCATATACCCGGCCATTCTGAAAGTGAACAACAAGGGCACGAGGATGTCATTTAACTCTGCAGAAGAGGCGAGAGAAGCCCTTAAATCAACGGTGGACATGCGAGAAGATCTTGGACATTGAATACGCTACCTGTGCCAACGGAGGAGATGGATCTGCAATAAGGACAGAGAAAGTCTGGCACCTATGGGCAGGTAGACGATATGTAGGTGATGTTCTATGCTTATTTTATATTGGACAATGTTCGTTAAGCCTCGATACTTGAATATGTTGAAATAGGGGCCAGTTTATTTTCAAATTATTGCAGATAAGAGTTCTAATGTTATTGTTTAATTGCCATGTTTATATGGTGTTAAGGTAATATTCCGCCCATACTATATACTTTAAATTCGAGTTATATGCGGCATACATAATGTACATTATAACGGAATAGGCTTGGGAAGCTGGAGGCGTGTTTTGAAAACTTTTTCATGCATCCACTGTTTACATTCATGGGCGCGTGATATGTATGACGTCATCGGCAGGCAACGGTCTGTATATGGGCTATACCATTTCATTAGAACGAGAGGGGGATGGTTGTAATGATACAGGTTGATCGGTTTAAAAGGGGTTTTCTATTTCTCAGTTTTACTGTTTGTGAGATCTGCTATGCTTTATCTTTATGCAAGGGGGGGGGGGAACAATCAGTGTTCAGTGTTAGACGTAGCTAAGTGACGCTCACAGATGTTACCAAGAAGAGGGTCGAATGGGGGGGGAAAGGGGAGGGTTGTAACTCAGGGATCCACCACCAACTCACAACAGGTCCAGGGAATAAATACACATACAGATAAATTGGAACATTTGAATATTGTATCATTTAATGTAAGAGGACTTAACTCTCCGTATAAACGTTCAAAAATCTTAGATTTCTTGCGCAGAAAGAAGATAGATGTTGCAATGTTTCAGGAGACACACCTTAAACCTAATGACACTTCAAGGGTTCAAAACAGATTCTATAAACCTATTGTGGCATCAACTGATGGCACTCGCACTAAAGGAGCTATGATACTTATGAGGCGTAACATAAATGTATAAATTGAAAGGATTGGCTCTGACAATAAAGGACGTCTAGCCTATTGCTGCACATCTATTCAAGGTAAAAAAGTGGCTTTTGTTAGCATATATGCCCCGACAGTATTTGAAGCTGATTTTTTTCCCTCAGTTACTTCACAGTTACTGAAGTTAAATGACTACCGATTATATGTTGGGTCGGACATGAATGCTTTTGTAAACAATAACCTTGACAAATCTGCTGCAACTCTATCAAGTTCTCAAGAATCTGCTTCCAAAGCACTTAATCTCTTTATAACAGACTTAAACTTAATTGATGTGTGGAGGGTGCATAATCCATCTGCGAGAGACTATACATTTTTTTCCACGAGACATAAAACCTTCTCTCGAATAGACTACATTCTTATATCTTCTGGGCTGATGCCTTCAATACAGTCAATTGAGTTCCTACCCAGACATCTCTCGGATCACAACCCAATTTTAGCTAATTTTAACTATGGAAATATAAAAAATGGGGCTACTAGATGGAGGTTCAACACAACCCTTTTAAAGAACAACACATTTATATCGCAATTGAGATCAAAACTGACCGAATTTATAATCTTGAATAAGAATAGCGTCACAGATGTGACGGTGGTCTGGGCCACCATCAAGGGTTTTATACGAAATAATGCTATACGGTTCAGTTCCCACCTACATAAAAGCCGACTGCAAAATATTTCTCACCTAGAAGAAAAATGTAATATGTTGGAAAAAGTCCTAAAAGAGAGATACACAACAACAATAGAAAGTGAGCTCAAAACAAAGCAAGCAGAACTTAACGACCTGTTAAGACACAGGGCAGAATATATGATCCATATAACCAAACACAAGTATTATGCAGAAGGCAGCAGACCAAGCCACCTTTTGGCATTAACTTTAAAACAACAAGAGGCTAAAAGGACCATACCAGAAATCAGATGTAATAAACGCGGAACAGTATCTTCTACAGAGGAGATAAAAGAAACATTTAAAAATTACTTTAAAGAACTGTATTCAAGTAGCTCAGTCCCTTCTGACGAAGACTTCGCCACATTTTTTAGCGGGTTAGGCCTCCCTACATTATCATTAGATGACACCAAAACACTGGAGTCACCTATCACGCTGGAGGAGCTATATAAAGCTGTCAAAGCTACAAATAAGGGCCGTACGCCAGGTATAGATGGCATACCTGTGGAACTCTATTTAACATTTTGGGATATTATTGGACCGGTATGGTTAGAAACACTTAATTATGCTACCAATAAGGGTATGTTCCACAAAGACTTAAATACGGCTCTGATTACGGTTATACCAAAACCTGGGAAGGACCCCTTTGAATGTTCTAACTATCGCCCAATATCACTGATAAATGCTGACCTCAAAATTTTTTCCAAGGTCTTAGCTATTAGACTTGAGACGGTGGTTGGGAAATTAATAAGCCCCGATCAAACAGGCTTTATTAAAGGGCGGCTCGCATCTGATAATATCCGCAGACTCCTGCACATTCTTGGCGCAACACATACAATTCCACCTGCCTGTGGCCTTTTGTTTTTAGATGCTGAAAAGGCGTTTGATCGCGTGGAATGGCCATATCTATGGAGGGTTCTGAAAGAATTTAAATTTGGAGATACATTTATTAACATGATTCAAACATTGTATGCGAATCCTACAGCTCGAGTATGCGTGGGAGGAAGCTTCTCCGACTTATTTGACATAAAACGGGGGTACAAGGCAAGGAGACCCTCTGTCTCCTTTAATTTTCAATTTATCGATCGAACCACTGGCACAATTCATTAGGAATTGTCCTCAGATTTCCCCCATCACAATAGGTGGAACGTCACATTCTATATCACTATATGCAGACGATACATTAGTCTGTATGGCAGATGTTCAGCGAACCCTCCCCTGTGTCTTAGAAGTAGTGGAGCAGTTTGGGCAGCTTTCGGGATACAAGATTAACCTATCAAAATCAACACTGATGTTTCTTAACATAGGCCAAAGTGAAGTGTCCCTCCCACCCCAAATCAATGTTTCAAATGAGGTCCTCTATTTAGGTATTAAGGTTAGTACTTCCTTATCATCTATAGCTAAAACAAATTACTCTTTAGTTTTGAAGAAAATAGAAGAAGATATTACAAGATGGAAACACCTTCCAGCATCAGTCCCAGCCCGTTTATCGGTTGTTAAAATGAACATATTGCCCCGCATAAATTTCGTAAGCTCAATGATCCCCCTAGCACCTCCAACAGGATACTGGCAAAAACTAGATTCTTTACTTCGATGCTACATCTGGAATGGTAAACGACCCAGTATAAAATGGTCAGCTCTTCAGTATAGAAAATCAGATGGGGGATTGGCATGCCCAAATTTTAAACTATATCATTGGGCATTCATATTAAGATCTCTCAGCTATTGGGTAGATGAAGATAAAATGTCATCTTGGAAGAATATGGAACAAGATTTAATAGCGCCGATAAGATTAAGGGACTTTCTCCTTTCAGGTATATCTACCAAAAAATGTGATTTACTGTACGGTCCAATTTTAACTTATATGATTAAAGTGTTCAGAGCAGCAGGGAAATTCCTAAACTTTAAGAGTGTGTGGTGTAGGTCATCTCCATTATGGAACAATCATAACCTATTGACTGGGGGAAAACCATTTAACAACAAAGCTTGGGAGGATAAAGGTATTAAAACTCTTCAGGACATTAATGGGGAAAATTGTATTCATGACTTTCAAAAACTGGTCTCTCAATATAATATTGATCAACACTCTCTCTTCTTTTACTTTAGAATAAGGTCTGCCTGTAAAGCCTATGGGGTCCCCTGGGGGTCAGATTTGAAAGAACATCCTATTCTGAGTTGGGTGCAAAGTGCTCCCAAAAAAATAGTTTTGTTTATCTATAATAATCTTAACTCCCAGAACTATATTCCTACATCAGGCATGAGAGCATGGGACAGGGAAATATCTACTTTAGGACAAGAATTGGATTGGGATGCAATTTGGGCTAATGTTACGGGTGCTTCAAAAAACCCAAACCATCAGTATATACATCTGAAATTTTGTCATAGAGCATATCTAACACCAATAATTAGACACAGAATTGGATTGGTACCTGACCCGTATTGTTCATTTTGTCACCAGGGAACCATTGGCTCTTTCTTACATGTTGTATGGGAGTGTCCAGGAGTATTGCACTTTTGGGGGAAGGTTATTAGTACCCTTACAGATTTAATAGGGTTGAGATTACCAATGGAACCTGCTGTACATCTTCTAAATGATGGAGTGGTTGGGGGGTGGGCTATGGAGTGGGTGGGTAGCTGGGTGGGATGTAGGATAGAGGGATGGGATTGAATTAATCCAAAATGTTGTGCAACCTGAATTGTCTTCTGTACTGTGTTGTAAATTGAAGATGTTGCAATAAAAAATGTATGATAAAAAAAAAAGAAAAGTTCTTAACCAATGTCTATCTAGTGAATAGCCAACATATTTGAAAATGTCAGATGTATAAAAATAAGCCTAAATACTCCCTTACCATCAAAGTCCAAATCTAGACATAAGGTGAACAGTTTTGGTAATGGACAATTTAATCTAAAAACAAAACAAAATTGGACTTGTGTCCTTGTTATTTGTTCTTCAAAATACATTAGCAAATACCTTGTGAAGTATTCGCAACATAACTAACCCTCTCTAGGATATGAATTCCATTCATATTTTTACTCATAGTTAGTTTATATGTCAAGATTATTAGGTGTGACCTAATAATCAGATGTCTTGTTTGCCAAACAAGGATATTAAACTTTAATCTTTTCAGTATTCCAGACCATCGTTTAAACAATCAGCCTCCCTTCTCAAACACCAAACCTATTGTTGTACACCACCCTCTGGAAAACTCTTGCACAGTTATGCTGTAAAATCATCGCATAATTTCTTCAGAGTCTGAACAATCTGAGACAAGCCTGTCTCAAGATCTTGTCATAATGTGAACAGTCAGTGATGCGTTGTCTTCTGCAGCTGTAGTGAATTGGATCAATGAAACTCTTGTTTGGCACTGGGATGTCCTGAGGGGGAAGGAACCTCTGGATCAATGTGGTACAATCAGCAGACACACGTTGTCCTCTGCACAGCAGGAATCCCCAAAAACTGCAGTTCCTCTTCACACCACTGTTGCCTTGACAACGAGGCCCAAGCAAAATATCAAACCCTCCTCAGAGATGCGTTCTTTGCACAGTTCTTCTGTTTCTGTAGTGAGCAACTCTTCACCAACACACTGATTCAGAGAACCCAAAGGTGGCGCACAACTATCCAGTGCTGCTGTAATCACAGCAAATCAGCAACTGGAGAAAAACTCAATTTAAATCTCTCCCCTGGGGTTACAAAATAAAACGGCTGAGTGTCTATATGGTCAGGAATGCTGAAACATGTGAATGTTAAAACAAACCAATGGCAGTAGTCTACCCAGATTCTTTACTTCATTAAAAGTAGTAAAACCACATCGTAAAATATCTTGTCTAGTTGAAGTCCTGCTTCTAAAATTCCAGTCAGAAAAAATAAAATAAACTTCATCTTTAAAATCTTCTTTAATTTGAAACCAAAAAAGATCTTCCTTCTCCACCATGATCCTATTTCTACCTCAAAGTCCATACAAACTGATGATTTATCTTTAAAAACCATGAGGAATGACAGTTCTCATAAAACACTATTCTTCCTTACTTCAGTTCTAAATCAAATGAGCAAAACAGGAAAACCTCCTTAACCACTTGCTTATTCTGTTATTTTTCAAATTGTTTATCTAAGTTGTGTTACAAGCAGGTTAGATTTGTAACAGAACACAAAACTAACTGTATTTAGCGCTATATTTGAAAAACAAGTAATCTGATTACAGTTAATGAATATATATTTTTGAACACTTATTATCGGTGGAAAAGTTTCCTCACAAAATGTAATCTCCATTACTAAAGCTAAAACCTAAAGAAATCATCATGGAACAGTTTTTCTGTCCTTATCACTTAATTGTTTCAATACAAACTAAAAAGCGTTGTGAAAACTCCCACTCTTGAGAACATCTCAACACTTTATTCCATCTGAGCACGAATGTTTATGACAGACACGCCATATTAATCCAAAACGGTCTTTAATGGTATCAATTGTGAACTTTCTTAATATGAATTGTAAATGCAACGTATGTTCTCTTTGGAACACAGATAGGACAGTAGCTGCTGAAACTGGTTAATAGCAGGTTTCTGTTAACCTAGATAAGCATGTTGTTCTTATATCTAGTAAATATATTTTTACTTCATGTTCACTCACAAAACAATATGACATTTTCCAGACTAGTAGTTAACTTTATATAAGTTTTACTCTCTCTGAACTCTTCCAAAACATCTACTTCTCCTGTCTGTCTCTCTCTCCCTGGGCCCTGCAGCTGCTCCTGCACAAGCTTCCCACATCAATCACCTCTCTGTGTTTAGCCAACAGTGTGAGATGGCTGGAGCAAACCTCGTTCGTGCAGCACCTCTGTCATGCTTAACTATGAACAGATTCCTCCTGTTTACTTTCTACTCTTTCTTCATAAACTTAAAAACACAATTAATGTCTACTAATGATATTACAAAAACTCCCTCTAATAATCGTTTCATCCATTGTGACATATTTACCCAAACTAAGTTTTTCAATACCTATATGTTTCCAGCATCGCATATTTCACACTAGGGCTGTGCGATTATGGCAAAAATCATAATCACGATTATTTGGGTCAATAATTCATATCACGATTATTTTTGACGATTATTCATTGACCATTTATTGAACTTTAAAACAAATAATATTTTACTAATAAACAAGAACAAATATGTTGGAGCGCACTTCCAAAACCATACTAAACATATTATTAATATGATAAATAAAAATAAATTGGACCAAAATAAATTAAATCAAATATGATGCAGTGCACTGTCACAACCTACTGAAAACTCCTTAACATATAGCCAACATTTTGGTAAAACATATTCAACATATTCCACTCAGGCTGGCCAACCGTCATGGTCCAGAAGTAACAGGAAATAAATGTTGAACTACAATTTAAGACCAAATAAAAAAAATGTAGGCCACCATGGCAAATGCTGGTAGGGCTGCTCGTGTCATCTCTTAAAGATTTTTTGCAAGAAACACCAGCCTGTTTACATGGTCTGGTTTCAGAGATGAGCGCAGGCACGGGACGATATTGCCATCTGTACTGAAGACCCTCAGCCATGCTCCGACACATGTGACGCCGGCCAATCACAAAGCTTTGATGCGTTCAAGTGCATTATTCTGGCACAGGAAGATTATGTTACAGGACATTAACGATAAAACAGAATATTGTTGTCGTGATCGACTGGTTGGGCACCCCTGGGCTAGACCATAGGTCTGTTGTGGTAGCAAAGTAGTCAGCTGAAGCCACATCTCTCTCAACTTCCCCACGGCATTTGTCATATAGTGCAGGCAGCGCAGACCTGCTGAAATAATACCGAGACGGCATCGCGTAACGCTTGTCCAACGTGTTGACAAGTTGCTTAAAGCCCTGGTTGCTAACAGTGCTAACTGGGCACATATCTTTAGCGATGTGAAATGTAATGGCAAAGTACTTGCAAATAGTGGAAATAGTTTTACCCTTCTTTTTAACGAGTTGCTGCTCTTGTTCTGACATCTTCGCTCTCGCTGAACACTCACAACACATGTCACTCCCACGTGGCCGAGTGGGCTTTTAGGGAGAGGCGAAAGCGCACCAAGCAAAATAATCGTATTTTGTCAATTATGCTGTTTTCATAATCGTCGCAAGCCATAATCGTAATCGCGATTAAAATACGATTAATTGCACAGCCCTATTTCACACTATGAAAGAACCTCCCTGTACTTAAAAATCCCACTGCTTGGTTAGAACAATAGTAAGTCTGCAGAGCACACTAATCAGATCACAGCAATGTAATTTGACCCAAGTGTAGGACTATGTCGTTCTAAAAATTTTTAGCAAACACCAAACTCCAACTACAACATTTATAGATAAATTGATTTAGCAAAATAAAATGTTATGTAATTCAAAATGTGACAAAAGAACAATGATTTGTCTTACACAAGATTGTGGTCTAACAGAATGACTCTTGACCTCATAAGGTCAAATGACTTGAACATGTGGCCTGAAGAACAAAAGGACCTCTTACTCATTAACCCAATGGACTCTCAGAGATGAGATCTAGCCATGAGGTGGCTGACTTTAAAATGAACTGTGACAAATAAACCACATGCGTGTGGGTACATTATATCTTACACAATATAACACAAAACAACACTACATTAAAACAATAACCACTCAAATGAGCCTTGGTGAAAAGCATGAAAAACAAAACAACTTAATCTACTCTCATTGTTCGTGTACATCTTTACTCCCACTATTCCACCATCTCGTATGCCAACTTGCTGGACAAATAGCTTAGCAGTATAGCACTGGCCTCATGTGAGTGGGGGAAGTGGAGGGGAACACTCAACACATGTGCAGATATAAACCACACTGCTTGGAGACTGAGTTCAATACAAATTAAACCATACGACTTGTAGTCTGGCTTCAATAAAAAATGTAACCAGCCAAGGCCAGTTCACAACACCTAGAGTTGAACCTCACTGTTGCATGATCAATACAACTCCTAAATAACATTACAATATATATTTCTCACAGTGAGCTCGCCATCCAATGCCCAACACATTTTCATCTTTCCATGTCCAATCTAGGTGGAATAATCCACTATTATATTCAATTTTAATCAAACTTTAACCTGCATGTACTTCATATACTCAGCAAAACCCATTTCTACTTTCCCTCAACGCCACCGTATGCAATTAAGTTCCTCTGAAATATAATTAAGTACAATTCTCAGTTAATGACAAATACCACGAAATTCACAATGCAATGCAATAGTAACAATCAGTTCTCAAAACTTCTCATGAAAACCACAATGTGACGTAACTGCATCCCACAAAAACTATGCTAAAAACGACAAATTATAGTTTCTTATTTATTTAAATATCTACGACACATTGATCTATTGATTTTCAATGTTATTCACTCCAACTTCAGACCAGTCGTTGATTATTCACTCCTTGTTTTAAATTCAACGCTCAGCAGCCATTTTTGAGGCATTTTGAGAAGAAGCACAAGCACACTTCGGGCTGCTGCTTCAGCAATTAGAGGAAAGCTGTGAAGAAAAAGGGGGGCTTTCTTTAACCCATGGTATACGTCCATTATGACTTCGCATTTCTTTATCTGACTAAGGCCATTCTATGTTCAATATTATATTCTATTCATTCATAAGCACATAAATATATCCTCCACGCTGTCTATTCAGCTTTTAAGATGCGATATTTCTTTCAACAGAATGGGCGTTAAACCCAACAGAACAAGAGAACGAGATTCCGGTCTTTTCAAAATGTTTTTTTGAAATTTGCGTATCTCCCCTTGGATTGTACTTATAATCAGGGGTGCACATAACTTTTTTGCCCTGGTTCTCAAAGGAGCACCTGGAGATGTTGCTTGGTGCTCATCCTTAAAATGAAATAAACCGTAACTTTTTAGGGGGTCTTGACTTTATTTGCCAGACACACGGCACTGAACACACATGCAGAGGTGAACACTGAACACACATGCAGAGGTGAACACAGAACACACATGCAGAGGTGAACACAAGACAACATTAGCACGACCAGTAATCCTACAAGCTGCCATCACTACCCTCCTGACTGTTCTCCTCACTGTCTTCCTCTCTGTCAGACATGGTAGCTGATGATGTAGGCCTACTACTTCCTCTCTGGTTGAGTCTGTGATTAGCTGCTTGCATCCACAAGTCAACAGCTGGGTTTGGGTCGAAAGTCTCTGTTGTCATCTTAGACAAGTGGATGTAATCAAATAAGTATGTGAACATAACCAATAACCTATAGCCAATAACGAATGAATGTAACTTATTTTATTTGTGTTGTTCATTCATATCTTATTTTACCTTAACATTTATTTATTTATGCTTTTTTTTTTTATCTCTCCAGTTTTAAAGGATATTTTTGGTTACTGTCTTATACATTGGAATGATTTGAAACCTGTTTATAAAGGAGTGCCTTGGAAATATGTGTTTACATAAATTGTGACCAAACCGTTTGAACTTAGACTAATGGCGCATTTCCACTGCAACGGGGTAGCCCCGTTTAAGCGTCCCTAATAAGCGTCCTCGCTCAGGCCTCGGGCTGCCTCGCTGGCCGTCCGAGGCCGTGGCGCATTTCCATTACAGTTTAGGACCTGGGGTAGCAACGCAGTGTAGGCGGGGCGATCGGCTTTGTTTTTGTTCACATTTCGAGTTGTTCCGTCGAGCTCCCGCTGGATTTGATCATCCCCAATGCGATGTAGGAACGTCGTCACCTCCTCGGTCGACCACGGTGTGCTTTTCTTATTAGACGTAGCCATTTTTGTAGCTCATCCGTTTACAAAATGCTGTTTATAAAAATGCTGCAAGCTTGCTTCTAAATATATATGCGACGCTAGGGATGAACTCGCGCGCGATCTTGTGACGATTCTCTCTGACCAATCAGCAGTCGAGAGTGTTGACGTCACTAGTTCAGCCCTGGCCCTGGTCTGATAGAACCACGATTTTATGGGGCCGGAAAAAGAGGGAGAAAGTACCCGCTAGCCGGTACTAGGCTATATGGAAAGGCCACCAAAAACTGGCCTGGCCGCTTGAGGACGGTTAAGGACGCTTAAACGGGGCTACCCGCTGCAGTGGAAATGCGCCATAAGAGTCCTTACCTCACTGAGCTGTAGTATCAGCCTCTCAGTCTGACTGGAGAGGACTCTCCCTCCACATTATTGTAGAAACATCTTCTTCTTATATCCGTTAGAGCAGCTAGCGGCACCAGATTCTAATAACAACAGCGCTGGTACCGGTGCACCCTCCCTCTCTCCCTCGCATTTTGGCTGTGAGCTGCGGGCGCCAGATAAACCAACATCCCCCATTTTCATCACTTACAGCGCCCATCGTACAGGGCAAATGAAACGTGTAATCGGGGTGAAAAGGGTGTTACATTTACTTAATTATGAATATTGTTACATCAAGGCCGAAAATTAGGATGAGCACCAACGGTCAAAATGTTTTTTTCCCTCCCAGAACTGCCAGCGCAGTGACTCCCCAGATCTGGCGCCCTAGGCGAACATCTAGCCAGTGCTACGGGCCGGCCCTGAGTTCATATCATGGTTCATATGCAACTCGCAAATATCTTTATTTCTCTCTCTCTCTTCTCTCTCTCTCTCTCCTCTATTTTCTATTTTCTCTTCTCCCTTCTCTCTCTCCCTCTCTCAATGTTGGTACGCAAATGCGCTTTGTTTCAAATGACCCGGTGCTCTTTTTTTGGCGGAGGTGCGCATGCGCACCTGCGCACCAGTTATGTGCAGCCCTGCTTATAATGCAACTGCAGCTCCTATGAGACTGGAAAGCATTATTCTGTTTTGTTCTGGATGGAATCGTTAGGAAACCACTGAACTCCCCCGATGGGTTAGCCGTCTCGATTTCTGAAAAAACCGCACGGGGCCTTTCACCTTCAACTTACACTCCTTCACGTGTAGCTAACGAGTTAGTCGTATGATTCTGAAAAATCCACGAGGTTTCTAACCGTTGCTTTATTAATCTTATTATTATTAGTTAGTTACCTATCTATGCTAAAATATGCATTTCATTATCTTTAGCGTGAAGACTATTGACACTGAGAAATATTCCTGACAACTCTAAAAATTTGAATATATCCAAATCACAGATTTTGAGTGTAACGGGTATCCGTGCTTACCTGATATTTTGTATAGAGCTCTGTTTTTAGTTGTCAGAAAGTATTTTTGAGGTGTCACCCTGGACAGCTTCGTCCGCTGGCTGCTGATGTGACTCCCTCTGAACTCCCACTCGCAAACGTCGAGGGCACCACCTGTCGGAGTTTTGAGGTTTTTACAACCCAACTCGTCTCCGCGTGTCGTTTTGGCGAGTCCTGCTTAAAATCATAACAGGAAGGAAGTCAGAGAACACCAGGATACCAGTTTAAACAATAATCTGTTTTAATTATAAAACGTAATAATGCAATGCAATATAATACATTACAATACAATATAATACAAAACAATTATACTGTAATGTAAGGAGTACTCCTGCCCTTGTTCGCGTGCTGCGTAGATCCTTCGGTCCTGGCAGCCCGAGAAGAGAGAGCGAACGCCAGGACTCAACAGGAGATATACAAGAATAAACAGGAGGGGTTAGGTCAGCTGGTCATCTTTTCAGGTCATCTCATTGGGAGATGCAAAAGATGCTGTGTCACAGTGAATCAGCGCATGCCAGCAGAGAACAAAACAGGCTCACTTTGCAACAAAACACATCTTATCATATAGCTTATCACACAAGTCATATGTGTTTCTTTATGAAAGCCATACTTGTTGGAAATGTAACAGTCATCATCTCATGACCTCCTCAAGAACAGCTATCCAACAAAGCTTAACTGTCTTCATACCTCCAGGCCATCTCTGAACTTCCATCCACCCGAAGTCAGCTTACCCAGAATCAGAAGGACCATGGTCTCTCTTAACTGTGTGACTCAATTCTCCTGCTCTTTTAGGAGTCTTGAAATGAACGCACATACATTTCTCTCACAAACTAACACTTAACATCACATAGCCTATATCAGGTGACATACAAATGAATACACCAGAATTACGCTGTATCAAACTTTTTGCCATAATACTTTACATCAATTTCCACAATAGGCACGCCCCATACTAGAAAAGTCGGGTGTAGCCAGTGGCGCAGTGCCATTACGCATGTCATAGTGACCATCACTCTCCGCGCGCCATGACGCGCGGGGTCCAATCTGAGGGCAGCTACCCAGCGCTGAAACTCCCTCATGTGTAAGCGTCCCAGTCGTACCACCAGAATGGCTGACGCCATGAGCCCCAGCAACCGCAGACATGACCTGAAGAGAACATATTTGCGTGGCTGGAGACAACATGCTCTTTTCTGTGTTTATTACAAAACCCAGGTCGAGCAGGTGTTTTACGAGGACATTCGTCTGCGTAATAGCCTCTTGCTCCGACTGTGCGAGAAGGAGCCAATCGTCCAGATAAGTTGCCAGGCGAATACCCTGTTGTTTTAACGGGCCTATCGCGGCTTCCGTACACCTTACAAACACTCGCGGGCTGAGAGACAGACCGAAGGGAAGTACTCTGTACTCGTAACAGACACCCTGAAAGGCGAACCTCAGATATCTCCTGTGTGGGTAATATACTGGGATGTGGAAATACGCATCTTTCAGGTCGACTGATGTGAACCAGTCGTTTTGGCGCACGAGACGCGAGTCTTTTGAGATATTTGTTCAGAGCTCTCAAATCTAGTAGGCTATAGGCCGAATTCCGTTCCCTCCCCGTTTGGGAACAAGGAAATACTTGGAATAAAAGCCGCTCTGACTCTGTCCGGCGGGTATTATCGATATAGCCTTCTTTTCTAGCGAGAAAATCTCTTGCTCTAGAATATGGGCCGACTCTCCCCGGGCCTGTGAATACAGAATGCCCAAGAAGTGAGGGGGGGTGACAGCAAATTGGAGCCTGTAGCCCCGTGTTACTGTCTTGAAAACCCAAGCAGAATCTGTGAGCATCCTCCACTTTTCGCTTCTCAAAGCGAGCGGAGATGTCACAGCTCTGTCGTCTGACCTCAGTGTCTCTATTTGTTGTGTTATGGGGCCCTCTAGTTTCTGAACACGGTGGTTCCCCAGGTTGACAACCCCGGCCGACACTGCGCATGCGCGTGGCGGTGGTGCCTTCACAATCCCGTCTATTGTCCGCCTTTTGAGAGAGGCCGTAGCGGCTGTCAAAAGAGGGGCAGACGACAGACTGTTTATTGTTTTTCTTGTTTTTCTTTTCACTTTTATTGACTGCGCCCTTGGCTTCAAGCCTGGAAACGACAGTGGAAAATGATTCATTCTGAAAGAACAATGATGACGTGTTTGTGTGACTTAAACAGGCAGCGGAACTTGCTGTCTTCGATGTTAAGTCTATTTCCCTGATGGCGCGAACTTGAGGATGACGTTCTGGCATCACTCGAGGCGGCGGGAAGATGGGGGCATGGTGGCACCCCGAAAACACATGAGCATCTAACACTGGAACGTGCTCTGGAGCTGGGGAACAGGGAACTTCCAGCTCCTTCATCGAGGAGAGGAGAAGGGGCTGTCAGGCCGCCCGCTTCTTCTTCCTCGCCTGGTGGCTGAAAACCTGGGTCGGCTGCGCTTGAGCGGCAGCTGCCGGAACCGGAGATTTTCTTGGCCAGCTCCCCCTTGCCTCGTGCCTGGGCTGGGGACCCGGGACGGACTGCGGTCTCTGCTGCTTCGGTATCTTGAACCGGGCAGGACGTGAGACAGCTTGAGTGAAGGCCTGCCGCGGGACCATTGAAGGTGGCGGCTGGACCCTTCGGGTGAGACAGAGCTGGAGAGCCTCGTCTCCCTTCCTTTTTGACTCGCATCTCAGCTGCATTGAAGCTAGAGCGGAGTCTAATATGCCCTCGGGAACAATAGGCATGTCCAGAACATCCTCTTTTTCCCGGTCTGGAAGGTTCGTCAGGTTGAGCCACCTGGCTCTCTCCTGTACCACCATCATTCCCAGTGCTTTGCCCGTGGCTTGGACTGCACAGCGCTGCACACGGAGGCAAATGACCGTGATCGCTGCGATCTCGTCCCACACGGCAGGCTCAGGTTTGCTCGACATGTCTTCGCAGATCTCCGCCTGGTAGGCGGTCAGCAGCGAGGAGACGTTGAGTGCCCTGGCGGACAAAGCTGCGGCTTTATAGGCCCGTTCGGTCATTGCTGACTGGAACCGGTCTGCCTTTGCCGATAGCATGGGGTTCCTGCTCGGTGTCGAAGCCAGCCTCGGTTGGAGGTGGGCTGCCACAAGCGGTTCCATGGGCAGCATGCGGAGCAGGCCGAGCCTCTCCATACCGTCACAGTCCAGGGAGGAGGCACCCTGGATTGGGGCCTTGTTGATAAAGGGGCGGTCTCTCCACGAGACCGACACCTCGTCCAGCATCTCCGGAAAGACTGGAAGCACCCAAGTTCCCATCGGCGAAAACACGTGGGTTTGCTATCCTGGCTCCAAGATGGTGGAATGAGCTCCCCATTGACATCAGGACGGCAGATAGCTTGCACATCTTCCGGCGCAAACTGAAAACTCATCTCTTTCGACTCCACTTCGAGCGTTAGAACGATTAACGAAGCACTTTTATACCAATAAAGGACTGGATTACCTAAAGCCAGTTGAGTAGCACTTGAAATGTTTGGCTCTATGAAACCTGATATACTTATATGATTCTGTTTTCTTCAAGGTTGTGTCTTCCTGGTCGAATGTACTTATTGTAAGTCGCTTTGGACAAAAGCGTCAGCTAAATGCAATGTAATGTAATGTAATGGAAGTAGCTGCCTCTTCGTCCTCGCTGCTTGGGGTAAGTTCTTCCCCTCGTAGCGAGATCTGGAGGTCTCCTTGGCCACTTCAGGCCATGGGATGTCCAGCCTGGACGCAGCGCGTTGACACACGGCCTGCAAGTCCATACTTAGGATGGGCGAAGCTGGTGTGCTCTCGACCGGGGGAACGGACATCGCTCCCGGATTTGCAGCCTGAGCCGATGAAACGAAGATGTCATCCTCATCCGAGTCAGACAGGAGGAACTCAGAGGTATCCTGTTCGTCCTCCATATAGTCCAACTCCAGGATATCCTCTGCGGGTGGAACCATGGTGAGGTCCAGTTGGGAGCCCCAGCTTGACACAGCGCGGGGCTCCGCTCTCGCGGCTCTTGCCGCCACCGGGTCCCAGCCTGACACAGCGTGGGCTCCGGTTCAGCAGCTGTTGCTGTTGTTGAGCCCCAGTCTGACACAGCGCGGGGCTCAATCTCTGAGAGACAGCAAGCGCATTTCGTGGCATCTGCAGGCAGTGGCAAGTCCTTCCGGCATATGCCACAGAGGCCGCTACTCTTTGGTAGCTGTGGCAAGTCCTTCCGGCATATGCCACAGATGCCACAACTTACCGAGGCATCTGCCGCTGCTCAACGGGAGTTGCCACAAGATGCCAGAGTAAGAGAAGGTTTACGGTAGCTGCCACTCGCCTTCCGTGGCAAATGCTGCTATTTAAACCCGTATTTATCGTGTAAAATGTCGCTGTTTTGGCATGACTTTATCGAACTGATCTGTACACAGGACTGATGGTCCGATCTCTATTTTTTTAAACATTATAATTTCTATTCAATTTTACTTGGAGCATGGTTTGCTAAAATAAACAAACGTGCTATATTTATGATTGGCAATTTTGGCTTCTTGAGGGGAGTTTCCACTGCTTGCTACGATAAACCAGGTGTATGACTAGTAAAGACAAATAATTAACAAATAAATATCTGTATTGACACAGCAACGTGTACACTGGTGTTATTAGACTTGGCTACAGACTTAGGGCAGCTGTAACTGATTGCAGTTGCCACTGCTAGTGAGATGCTAAGGTTTTTTTTATAAATTAGGCAAAGGACTTATATTTGCCCCATGCCTTCAGCAGCAGCAGCAGGCCATTCACTTTGATTTGATCCAGTTATGAAATGTCATCATTTCGACAATAAAGAAATGCTACATAAACGTTATCTTGCACGTTTTATCGAACCATCTCCGTTTCTAACTTTCAATATATCTAAAAATAGATCTCTCTCTCATCTGCGTGCGGGGGCGGGGCCTCACAGACATGCTGCTGCGCTGTGCATACAGTTCTGCTGGTAATGAATATTAGGATACATTTTGTGAGGAAACTTTTCCACCAATAATTCCAATAAGTATTCCAAAATGTATTCACTTCAGGTTTACGAAAGTAACTGTATTCGGATTAGTTGTTTTTCAAATGTAACGCGAGCTGATTACAGTTAGGCTACTTGGTTTTTGTATTCTGATTACGTAACGCCGTTACATGTATTCAGTTACAACCCAACCCTGTGCACAGATCATCAGTCCTGTGTACAGATCAGTTCGATAAAGTCATGCCAAAACAGCGACATTTTACACGATAAATACGGGTTTAAATAGCAGCATTTGCCACGGAAGGCGAGTGGCAGCTACTGTAAACGTTCTCTTACTCTGGCATCTTGTGGCAACTCCCGTTGAGCAGCGGCAGATGCCTCGGCAAGTTGTGACATCTGTGGCATATGCCGGAAGTACTTGCCACAGCTACCACAGAGTAGCGGCCTCTGTGGCATATGCCGGAAGTACTTGAGCCAGGCCCTACTGCAATCTCTGCGGCGGACGCCACCATGTCTTGATTGCCGGCTGGCGAATCAGCGGACATGAGGGGGTCCCGTCCCGACAAGCTAGCTTGGCGTGCTAACCGTCGGCGGAGGCTCTTAATGGTGAAGCGGGTACAATGCCCGCACGAGCCGGGGTTATCGATAGCCTCCCGGGCATGTTCCAGCCCGAGGCAGGACGAGCAGACCCGGTGTGAGTCTGTGCCTGAAATCTTAAACCCGCAGCCGCATAGCCGAGCCTCCGAGTCCCTGACTCCTCTGCTGTGAGGGAGAGAAGGGTCCATCTTCGTTCGCCGGGGTGTCGGCGTGGAGTGGACGCGCTAGTAACAGGTACGTTACTGAGAAAAAAAATCCAACCTTGCCGTTAGTCCGAAAGGAAAAAAGGCGACGGTGTAGATTTTATTCTTTAAAGAATATTAACTGGTGTGTTAATACCTTCTTTCTTTTTTTTATCTCTGTCTCCTCTGGTGTGAGAGAGAAAAGAGAACGTCCTCTTTACCGTGGTGTCGGTGTGGAGGCAAGAAAAAACTAGCAACAGGTATGTTACTAGCTTGAAGAAAAAAATCAAACCTTACCGTTATTTCGACAGAAAGAATTGGCGAGGCAGATTACAATATTAACTGGTGTGTTAATATTGTTCAGTCTTCTTGCAAAGCAAAGAAGTAACCGGCAAGCGCCCGTTGACCGAATGTTAGCTCTGGGTTCAGTCTGTGGACCGTTAAGCTAGCCCGGTTACTGATAATTCGAGATGTGCTCTGAAGCGAGAAGAGGTGTTTGAATGACGCTGCGTCGTAGTGCAAGCTACTTAAAGGGTGGGTGGATTCCCTGACGTTGACGTCAAGATCACCAGCCAATCAGGATTGGCGTAATGAGAGTGATGCTTCTGTTTGCATACGCGTTGAGGCGCATCCCATAGTAATAATAATAATAATTCATTTATTTTATATAGGCGCCTTTCAAGGCTCTCAAGGTCGCCGTACAAACACATAAAAAACAAGATACACAATACCTAACACCAGCATAAGAAACATAAACAAGACAATGCAACAAATAAAATAAATAAAATAGAGGATGTGTGATGGATAATGATCAGGGTGGATATGCGAGTGTGAAGAGATATGTTTTGAGGCGTGATTTGAAAATGGGGAGAGAGTCAGTGTTGCGGATGTCAGGTGGGAGGGAGTTCCAGAGGCGGGGTGCAGAGCGGCTGAAGGCTCTAGACCCCATGGTGGTTAAATGGAAGGGGGGTGCAGTGAGGCTGAGGGAAGCAGAAGATCTGAGTCTGCGGATGGGTGTGTTGATGTGCAGGAGGTCGGAGAGGTACAGAGGAGTGAGGTTATGGATGGCCTTAAAGGCGAGGAGCAGAATCTTAAAAACGATACGGGATTTGACGGGGAGCCAGTGAAGTTGCTGAAGAACAGGAGTGATGTGGTTAATGGAGGGGGTTCTGGTGATGATGCGGGCGGCAGAGTTCTGAACCAGTTGAAGTCTGTGGATGGATTTGAGAGGGAGACCAAAAAGAAGGGAGTTGCAGTAGTCGATGCGGGAAGTGACCAGGGTGTGAACAAGAATGGCGGTGGTCTTAGGGTTAAGGGACGGCCGGAGGCGGTTGATGTTGCGTAGATGGAAATAGGCAGACCGAGTGATATTACTGATGTGAGATTTGAATGAAAGTGTGCCGTCGAGGATGACACCCAGACTCTGAGGGGAGGGGGAGACTGAAGAGTTGTCTATAGTAATTGAGAAACTGTCAGGTTTGGTTTGGGTGGATTTTGTGCCAATGAGGAGAACCTCGGTTTTACTGTCGTTAAGTTTGAGAAAGTTAGAGGAAAACCAGGATTTGATGTCCTGTAAGCAGTCAGACAGGGAGGATGGAGGGAGGATGGTGGTTGGTTTGGAGGACAAGTAGAGCTGGGTGTCATCCGCGTAGCAATGAAAGTGGATGTTGTGTTTACGGAAGATATTGCCAAGAGGAAGTAAATAGATGATAAAAAGAAGAGGCCCCAGGACAGAGCCCTGGGGAACACCGGTCGTGACTGGATGTGGCTGTGATTTGAAGGTTTTGAGTTGGATGAACTGAGTGTGGCCAGAGAGGTATGATTTAAACCAGAGGAGGGGTGTGCCAGTGATCCCGATGGAGGTCAGTCTGTCAATGAGGATGCTGTGGGAAATGGTGTCAAAAGCTGCACTAAGATCAAGGAGGATGAGGATAGTTAATAGTCCGGAGTCAGCTGCCATGAGGAGGTCGTTAGTGATTTTGTTTTTAGTGAGACATCGAACGGAGTGTTATGAATGAGAACTTGAATGTATAAACGTGGAGTTATTCAATGTTTCCCAAAACAAACAATTGTTTAAATGTTTGAAAAAGTTTATTTCTTAAAAATGATATACAACCAGTGGGAGAACATTAATGTGTGAAGTGATTTTGCTAGCATTTTACTGAATAACAGACGGGAAAGTAATTAAATGTTTTCAATAAAAATGTTCAGCAAAACAAAGCAAATTCATTTTTTTTTCCAAACGTATTGGTGCAGTTTAACTAACAGGAGACCATTAATGAGTACAATGATGTTGGTAGCATGGTACCCATGACGGGGTTATTCTTGAAAATGTTTGCACTATGTATTTTCACTGTTGAACTTAGTCCCTGGGCCCAGCTCAAATTAGTGGTTTTTTTATGACAATTACTGTGTAGGGTGTAGCTTGTTGTTTACCCCATTAAGGTTGTTGAGATAAGTTTTTTTGTGATTCAAGAATGTTTAGTTTTTTGATGTATTAATCCATCAAGTTCAAATGTATCAATATCTTTCCAACTGTATCAAACTAAACCCTCTCCTCTGTCAAACTGTCCTAGCCGGGTTGTTCCTGGGAGTTGGAGGGGTTCTATTTCGTCCCTACTGACCGCCAGAGGCGGTGCTTTAGCACTGGATATGTCCATCGCGCGCATGCGCAGCTCGAGTACCAATAACAACAAAGTCAGCTGTGACCCACGTGACACCGGCTATATCAGCCGGTGTCGTCAGAGGATCTGTTCCTTTCATCTTCTCGCTGCGCGAGAGTACCTTGGCTACATTTTTGTAGCCTACAGCGTTCGTTCGGTTGGAACATTTGTCAAGGATTCTCTGCAAACAGCTGGCTGCGTGCAGCTTCGCGACTCATCCAGTCGGGGCCGCGGGCTTACCCGTCCTCCAGGAGCTGTGGCTGGCTGCGCAGAGACTTCGTTCGGACAGATTGGTGTCGGCTTGGTTGGTGATGGCAGTGTCTCCACTCCCTCTCCCAGCCTAGTTGTCCTGATTACTGTCTGTTTGCTTTTGGGCTTGAACTTTTTTGGTGACGGAGGTGTTTCCGCTCCCTCTCCCAGGAGTTGCCCTTGCTGTACTTGTTCTGGCCGCGGCGTTGTGCCAAAATTCATTAGCATTGAGCTGTGTTACTTGTTTGCCTAGTTAGCAGTAGCGGCTGCAGCCACTCGGCTGACGCCGGGTTAAGCACCGGAGTTTCCCGTGCTGTTTTTTCTTTAGAAGTTACCCAGCTAGGTGAAGGCAGTGCTCTCGCTCCCGCTCCCTCTGCCGGTAACGTGGGTGTAGCTACATCCCTTTTTCTGTTCGGCGAGTAGCAGCACCGCTCTACTCTTCCCGTTCAGCAGGTAGCTGGTGAAGGCTGTGTTCCCGCACCCGCTCCCGGTTACGCTGCATCTGGCATTCGTCTTTAATTTAACCAGTGAAGGCAGTGTTCTCGCCCCCGCTCCTGGTAGACGCTAAACTTCCTTGTTTATTCCGTTAAGCAGGTAGCTGGTGAAGGCTGTGTTCCCGCACCCGCTCCCGGTTACGCTGCGTCTGGCATTCGTCTTTAATTTAACCAGTGAAGGCAGTGTTCTCGCCCCCGCTCCTGGTAGACGCTAAACTGCCTTGTTTTTTCCGTTAAACAGGTAGCTGGTGAAGGCTGTGTTCCCACACCCGCTCCCGGTTACGCTGCATCTGGCATTCGTCTTAATTTAACCAGTGAAGGCAGTGTTCTCGCCCCCGCTCCTGGTAGACGCTAAACTGCCTGGGTTCCGTTAAGCAGGTAGCTGGTGAAGGCTGTGTTCCCGCACCCGCTCCCAGTTACGCTGCATCTGGCACTCGCCTCTAGCTCAACCAGTGAAGGCAGTGTTCTCGCCCCCGCTCCTGGTAAACTGCCTTAGTTATTAATCCAGCTAGGTGAAGGCAGTGCTCTCGCTCCCGCTCCCTCTGCCGGTAACGTGGGTGTAATTACATCCCTCTTTCGGTTTGGCGAGTAGCGGCGCGGCTCTACTCTTTCCGTTAAGCAGGTAGCGGGTGAAGGCTGTGTTCCCGCACCCGCTCCCGGCTACTCTGCATCTGGCTACCTACAGAATGGCTCATTCATGTAGCGCCTGTATGGCTTCTCTTGAGCCCGAGGACGGCCACGACCGCTGCCCCTCTTGCCTCGGCCTCGAGCATCTAAGGGAGGCTCTCACGGTAGGTGCCTGCATGAACTGTAGCTGCATGCCCCGGGCACTCAGAGTGGCTAGAATCACTGAGGTGGAACGTCTGGCGGCAGCCAACGGACACCTCTCCTGGTCACATCCTCCTCCAGATCAGTTCGGCCGTCCCCGGCGACTTGAGGGAGCGATGGCCATGGGTGCACCCCCCAATAGGAGGACTAGAAACAGGCTGTCCTCTAAAGTGGATCAGCTAGCTACCGACATGGACACGATGAAGTCGCTCCTCTTGGCCCTTCAGCCAGGGCCCGGTATGTGCCGCCTGCCCCTCCTTCGGTTGCCGAACCTCTGTATGAGGATGCCTTGTCGCTAGCGGCTTCGGCTAACCTCTTCAATGAAGAGACGGAGGACGAGGTCCCGCTCGAGGAGGCTTCCCTTTCCTCTGCTCAGGGGTCTCTGCAGGGCGTGGAGGATGACTCCATGGCGGCCATTATTCGTACGGCCCTGGCGCACTTGCAGATTCCGGTTCCGCAGGCCGACTTGGTTCAGGCTAGTGCCTTCTTCAGGCGTAGCCCAGCTCCTGTCCCCCTCACCGTTCCTCCTTCAGAGGAGTACCTGAGGGAGCTCCAGGCATGCTGGAGGGACACCAGGGCCCTCTGCCGCACTGGCTCTGATGCCCGGATCTTGGCTGCCATGCAGGACCCGGCGAGGGTGGGGCTGGGTGGCATGCCACCCATTGAGCCTGCCATCGCCTCCCTGATTCTGGCTCCTGACGAGGCTCTAAGGCCTGAGGTCAGGTGCCCTCGGCCTCAGTGCAGGGTCACAGATGGGCTGCTCTGTAGGGCCTACGACGCAGCGGCACGCATGGGTCGTATCGGGAACTCCCTCTCCCATCTAATGCTGGCCGTCTCCACCTCGCTACAGCAGGCCCCGGCCGAGCCTTCTTTGCTGGGCCTCAGTGATGCATCACTGCAGGCCTTTGCCTTAATGACTAGGGAATTGGGACGAGTTATGTCCTTTCTGGTACAGACTCGTCGCCAGGTTTGGCTGGCCCAGTCACCACTAACGGAGACATGTAGGAGAGTTCTCCGTAGCGTGCCAGTCGAGCCAGGGGAGCTGTTTGGTTCAGCTGCCCTGGAGGCACTGGAGCACGCTGCCCAAGCTAGGCAGACCAGGCAGCAGCTCTCGGGTCTTCGCAGACCCGTGGCCACTCCCAGCAGGCCCAGGGGCCGCTCTAGCAGCCGCACTCAGCCACCGGCTTACAGGGGTGGTCTGCAGAGGTCCCAGCGGCCCACTCAACCCGCCAATGACTTTCGTGCCCCAGGTCGCCTGGCTTCCAGGCCTTACCGGCAGGGGGCTCCAGGGGCCGGGGGGCTAGGCCCTGAAGTCCCGGGACCGGTCGTCGGCTGTTTTTCCCAGCAGCAGCTCAGCTACTGGGCTGCCTGTACTTCCGACCCTTGGGTGGTTTCCACCCTAACCCAGGGATACGAATTGCAGTTCCGACGCCGGCCCCTAGCCTTCGGCCGGGTCAGAATGACAGTCGTCAACGACCCGGCGAAGGCCTTAGCTCTGGCCCAAGAGTTGTCCGTCCTCTTGGCCAAGGGCGCAATCGAGCCAGTGGACCCCCTGCTTCAGGGCGGGGGGTTCTACTCGGCGTATTATCTTGTGAGCAAGAAAGTTGGCGGATTCCGTCCAGATCTGGACCTCAGAGGAATCAACAGATTCCTGAAGGTATTGCCCTTCCATATGCTAACCACAGCAGACACCCTTCGTGTTGTCGCACAGGGGGAGTGGTTCACAACCGTGGACTTGAGGGACGCCTACTTCCACGTGCCAATTGCATCCCATCATCGGAAGTTCTTGAGGTTCGCCTTTCAGGGCCGACATTATCAGTTCCGGGTGCTTCCCTTTGGTCTCTCCCTCTCTCCAAGGGTGTTCACCAGGGTTGTTGCTGCAGCGCTCGCTCCCCTGCAGGCACAGGGCGTGAAGGTCCAGCCATATCTGGACGACTGGCTGGTTTATGCGCCGTCCCGGGCCCAAGTGGCCCAGGATACGGCGCGCCTCTCATCCCACGTAGCCCGGTTGGGCCTAACAGTGAACACCGGGAAGAGTTGCCTGGTCCCTTCCCAACAGGTCACTTACCTGGGGATGGTCCTAGATTCGGTCGCCATGAGGGCCTACTTGACACCTCGTCGTGTGGACGACATTTCCCACCATCTTCGCATCTTCAGACTGGGCAAGAGGGTGCCTTACATCCAGTTCCTCCGGCTCTTAGGCAGACTGACAGCTGCCTCAGCCGTCACTGCGCCCCATGCAGATGTGGCTGAACAACTTTCACTTGGACGCCAAGCGGCACAGGCACAAGAGAGTCAAGGTGTCTCAGCGGTGCCTCCACTCTCTGTCCCGCTGGAGGGACAGGGCCTATCTTCTGATGGGTGTGCCCATGGGCGCCATCCCATCCCACCGGGAGACTGTCACTGTGGATGCGTGTCTCTCAGGGTGGGG